>NC_083433.1:635000-851993 GCF_020745735.1 Hemiscyllium ocellatum | reverse complement strand
ATGGGGAACGAGGGGGGAAGAGGAGGAGGGGAACGAGGGGGGAAGAGGAGGAGGAGGAGGGGGACGAGGGGGGAAGAGGAGGAGGGGAACGAGGGGGGGAAGAGGAGGAGGAGGAGGGGAACGAGGGGGGAAGAGGAGGAGGGGAACGAGGGGGGAAGAGGAGGAGGAGGAGGAGGGGAACGAGGGGGGAAGAGGAGGAGGAGGAGGAGGGGAACGAGGGGGGAAGAGGAGGAGGAGGAGGAGGGGAACGAGGGGGGAAGAGGAGGAGGAGGAGGAGGGGAACGAGGGGGGAAGAGGAGGAGGAGGAGGAGGGGAACGAGGGGGGGAAGAGGAGGAGGAGGAGGAGGGGAACGAGGGGGGAAGAGGAGGAGGAGGGGAACGAGGGGGGAAGAGGAGGAGGGGAACGAGGGGGGAAGAGGAGGAGGGGAACGAGGGGGGAAGAGGAGGAGGGGAACGAGGGGGGAAGAGGAGGAGGGGAACGAGGGGGGAAGAGGAGGAGGAGGAGGGGAACGAGGGGGGAAGAGGAGGAGGAGGAGGGGAACGAGGGGGGGAAGAGGAGGAGGGGAACGAGGGGGGAAGAGGAGGAGGAGGAGGAGGAGGGGAACGAGGGGGGAAGAGGAGGAGGAGGAGGGGAACGAGGGGGGAAGAGGAGGAGGAGGGGAACGAGGGGGGAAGAGGAGGAGGAGGGGAACGAGGGGGGAAGAGGAGGAGGAGGGGAACGAGGGGGGAAGAGGAAGAGGAGGAGGAGGAGGGGAACGAGGGGGGAAGAGGAGGAGGGGAACGAGGGGGGAAGAGGAGGAGGAGGAGGGGAACGAGGGGGGAAGAGGAGGAGGAGGAGGGGAACGAGGGGGGAAGAGGAGGAGGGGAACGAGGGGGAAGAGGAGGAGGGGAACGAGGGGGGAAGAGGAGGAGGAGGAGGGGAACGAGGGGGGAAGAGGAGGAGGGGAACGAGGGGGGAAGAGGAGGAGGAGGAGGAGGGGAACGAGGGGGGAAGAGGAGGAGGAGGAGGAGGGGAACGAGGGGGGAAGAGGAGGAGGAGGAGGAGGGGAACGAGGGGGGAAGAGGAGGAGGAGGAGGAGGGGAACGAGGGGGGATGAGGCGGAGGAGGGGAACGAGGGGGGAAGAGGAGGAGGAGGGGAACGAGGGGGGAAGAGGAGGAGGAGGGGAACGAGGGGGGAAGAGGAGGAGGGGAACGAGGGGGGAAGAGGAGGAGGGGAACGAGGGGGGAAGAGGAGGAGGAGGAGGGGAACGAGGGGGGAAGAGGAGGAGGAGGAGGGGAACGAGGGGGGAAGAGGAGGAGGGGAACGAGGGGGGAAGAGGAGGAGGAGGAGGAGGGGAACGAGGGGGGAAGAGGAGGAGGAGGAGGAGGGGAACGAGGGGGGAAGAGGAGGAGGAGGAGGAGGGGAACGAGGGCGGAAGAGGAGGAGGGGAACGAGGGGGGAAGAGGAGGAGGGGAACGAGGGGGGAAGAGGAGGAGGGGAACGAGGGGGGAAGAGGAGGAGGGGAACGAGGGGGGAAGAGGAGGAGGGGAACGAGGGGGGAAGAGGAGGAGGAGGAGGGGAACGAGGGGGGAAGAGGAGGAGGGGAACGAGGGGGGAAGAGGAGGAGGAGGAGGGGAACGAGGGGGGAAGAGGAGGAGGGGAACGAGGGGGGAAGAGGAGGAGGAGGAGGAGGGGAACGAGGGGGGAAGAGGAGGAGGAGGAGGAGGGGAACGAGGGGGGAAGAGGAGGAGGAGGAGGAGGGGAACGAGGGGGGAAGAGGAGGAGGAGGAGGAGGGGAACGAGGGGGGAAGAGGAGGAGGAGGAGGAGGGGAACGAGGGGGGAAGAGGAGGAGGAGGAGGAGGGGAACGAGGGGGGAAGAGGAGGAGGAGGAGGAGGGGAACGAGGGGGGAAGAGGCGGAGGAGGGGAACGAGGGGGGAAGAGGAGGAGGAGGGGAACGAGGGGGGAAGAGGAGGAGGAGGGGAACGAGGGGGGAAGAGGAGGAGGGGAACGAGGGGGGAAGAGGAGGAGGGGAACGAGGGGGGAAGAGGAGGAGGAGGAGGGGAACGAGGGGGGAAGAGGAGGAGGGGAACGAGGGGGGAAGAGGAGGAGGGGAACGAGGGGGGGAAGAGGAGGAGGAGGAGGAGGAGGGGAACGAGGGGGGAAGAGGAGGAGGAGGAGGAGGGGAACGAGGGGGGAAGAGGAGGAGGGGAACGAGGGGGGAAGAGGAGGAGGGGAACGAGGGGGGAAGAGGAGGAGGGGAACGAGGGGGGGAAGAGGAGGAGGGGAACGAGGGGGGCAGAGGAGGAGGAGGAGGAGGGGAACGAGGGGGGAAGAGGAGGAGGAGGAGGAGGGGTACGAGGGGGGAAGAGGAGGAGGAGGAGGAGGGGAACGAGGGGGGAAGAGGAGGAGGAGGAGGAGGAGGGGAACGAGGGTGGAAGAGGAGGAGGAGGAGGAGGGGAACGAGGGGGGAAGAGGAGGAGGAGGGGAACGAGGGGGGAAGAGGAGGAGGAGGAAGAGGAGGAGGGGAACGAGGGGGGAGGAGGAAGAGGAGGAGGGGAACGAGGGGGGAAGAGGAGGAGGAGGAGGGGAACGAGGGGGGAAGAGGAGGAGGGGAACGAGGGGGGAAGAGGAAGAGGAGGAGGAGGAGGAGGGGAACGAGGGGGGAAGAGGAGGAGGAGGAGGAGGGGAACGAGGGGGGAAGAGGAGGAGGAGGGGAACGAGGGGGGAAGAGGAGGAGGAGGGGAACGAGGGGGGAAGAGGAGGAGGGGAACGAGGGGGGAAGAGGAGGAGGGGAACGAGGGGGGAAGAAGAGGAGGAAGAGGAGGAGGGGAACGAGGGGGGAAGAGGAGGAGGAGGAAGAGGAGAAGGGGAACGAGGGGGGAAGAGGAGGAGGAAGAAGAGGAGGGGAACGAGGGGGGAAGAGGAGGAGGAAGAAGAGGAGGGGAACGAGGGGGTAAGAGGAGGAGGGGAACGAGGGGGTAAGAGGAGGAGGGGGGGAACGAGGGGGGAAGAGGAAGAGGAGGGGGAGGGGGAAGAGGAGGAGGAGGGGGAGGAGGAGGGGGAGGGGGAGGGGGAGGGGGAGGGGGAAGAGGAGGAGGAGGGGGAGGGGGAAGAGGAGGGGGAGGGGGAGGGGGAAGAGGAGGAGGAGGGGGAGGGGGAGGAGGAGGGGGAGGGGGGAAGAGGAGGGGGAGGGGGAAGAGGAGGGGGAGGGGGAAGAGGAGGGGGAGGAGGGGGAAGAGGAGGGGGAGGGGGAAGAGGAGGGGGAGGAGGAGGGGGAGGGGGAAAGAGGAGGAGGGGAGGGGGAAAGAGGAGGAGGGGGAGGGGGAAAGAGGAGGGGGAGGGGGAGGGGGAGGAGGGGGAAGAGGAGGAGGAGGAGGGGGAAGAGGAGGAGGAGGAGGGGGGGAGTAGGGGGGGAGGAGGAGGGGGAGGGGGAAGAGGAGGAGGAGGAGGAGGGGGGGAGTAGGGGAGGGGAACGAGGGGAGGAGAACGAGGAGGGGGGATGTGGAGGAGGGGGAACGGGGGAAGAGGAAGGGGAGGGAAACGAGGAGGAGGGGGGAAATGGGGGGGAGGAGGAGGGGGGAACGGGGGGAAGAGGGGGAGGGGGGAACGGGGGGAAGAGGGGGAGGGGGAAGAGGAGGGGGGAGGAGAGGAGGGGGGGAGGAGAGGAGGGGAACAGGGGGGAAGAGGAGGGGGAGAGGGGGGAGGGAGGAGAGGGGGTGAAGAGGAGAGGTGGAGGGGGGAAGGGGGTAAGATGAGGGCGGGGAGTGGGGTAAGAGGAGAGAGAGGAGTGGGGGAGGAGAGGGGGGAGAGGGAAGGGGGGATGAAGGCGGAAGAGAGGTGGAGGTGAGGGGGGAAGAGAGGAGGAGGAAGAGAGAAGAGGGAAGGGGAGGATGAGGGGTGGGGAAGGGCGGATGGGGGAAGAGAGGGGGGAAAGGGGGGTAGTGGCGGGAAGAGGGAGGATTGGGCTGATGGCTGATCATCCTGAATCAGTTCCTGCCTTATCCCCATAACCCTTGATCCCGCTATGTTTCAGAGCTCGATCCAACTCTTTTTTTTGAAGGTATCCAGAGACTGGGCCTCCACTGCCTCCTGGGGCAGAGCATTGCACACAGCCACCACTCTCTGGGTGAAGAGGTTTCTCCTCAATTCTGTCCTAAGTGACCTACCCCTTATTTTTAAACTGTGTCCTCTGGTTCAGCACTCACCCATCAGCGGAAACATGTTTCCTGCTTCTAGAGTGTCCAATCCGTTAATAATCTTATATGTCTCAGTCAGATTCCCTCTCAGTCTTCTAAACTCAAGGGTATACAAGCCCAGTCGCTCCAGTCTTTCAGCGTAAGGTAGTTCCACCATTCCAGGAATTGACCCCGTGAACCTACGCTGCACCCCCTCAATAGCCAGAATGTCTTTCCTCAAATTTGGAGACCAAAATTGCACACAATATTCCAGATGGATAAGGAGAACCCTGTTCGGGGGTTCTGATTGATGCCAAGTTTAAACTTTCCGGAAGAATTGGTTGAAAGGTTGCCTATGTGCTCGTTGCCCCTTGATTGGTTTTGTGTCTTGATCCTACCTTTTGCTCTTTCACTTGAGTTTGTTCCCAGTTTGGTGGCACTTGATCAGAAACCACGCTGGAAAGTTCACCCAATCATTTCCCCGAAATAGGGCAGTTTTCGTTTTAACCTAGAGGATAGTTCCATCTTAAAGAGCAGATGGTTTCTTTCTTTGTGTTTTTGTGAGTATCTGTACAGTTTCCTGACGATCTAACTTGGTGATAGCATGTGGCACCTGCCAGAGTGGGCCTTCTGGCTGCACGTTTGAGTGTGTTGTACACTTTGTTCTGTCTGGTTTACAGCTGGAAGAAAAATACCTCCTACAGAATCTGCTTAAAAAAACTCCTTTCTACATGAGCTCATCGATACAAGTAGGAACCAGTCATGTTACAGTCAGACTGAGATTACTCTCCAGTTGCACTGATACGGAGTTTATTGAGGCTAAAGTCTGTTTCCTTGTGCTTCCAATGAAAGGCTTTGATTTGATGTCTCAGTTTTACGTGAAGTTTACTGACTGCCCTGGTGCTGGGGGATGGGAAATACACAGTTGCATTAGAGCTTCCAGTGACCTTTGTGCTTCGAGAGAGAGAGCAAAGAGTTGGGGGGGGTGGGGGAAAGTTGAAAAGGACTTCATTTGATTTGATTTATTGTTGCCACATGTACTGAAATACAGTGAAAAGTGTTGTGTACTATCCAGACAAATCATATGTTCTGTAAGTACATCAGGGTAATACGACAGAATGCAGAATATAGCATTACAGCTGCAGAGAAGGTGCAGAGAAAGACCACCTTTAATATGAGAGAGAGGTGCCCACAGGTCTGATAATAGTGGGGAAGGAACTATTCTGGAGGCTGTTGGTATGTGGTTTCAAACATTTGTATCTTCTGCCCGACGGAGGAGAGTATAACTTTGGTGGGAGGATTCTCCCAGAGAATCCTGGAATCCCGACAGTGTAGAAACAGGCCATACCGGTCTTCCAAAGAGTACAAACTCCGCCCAGCTTGTTGCCCGTGTCCGAGTGGGTTTCCTCTGGGTGCTCTGGATTCCTACCATGCTCTTTGATTATGTTGGCTGCTTTCCACAGGCATCAGGAAGTCTAGCTGGAGTTGATGGAAGGTTAGTTTGCATGGTAAACTAGGCTGCGTTCGCAACTCTATAATTTCTTTTGCTCTTGGACAGAGCAGTTGCCATATCACGCTGTGATACATCTGGATAAGATGCCTTCTATGATCCATCTATGAAAATTGGTAGGAGTTTTTATGGACATGCTGAATTTCCTTAGCTTTCTGAGGAAGTAGAGGCATTGGTGCGCGTCATTGACTGTAGCGCATAGTGGATGGAATAGGACAGATCTTACTCCCGGGAACTTGAAGCTCTTGATCACTTCCATCTCAGCACCATTGATACATTCAGAAGTGTGTCCTCAAGTCAGTGACCAGCTCCTTTGTTTTTGCTGACATTGAGGAAGAAAGTGCTGTCTTTACACAGTGCCACTCAGCTGTCTACCTCCTCTTTCTACCTCCTCTTTCTACTGTGTGTTGCTGTTTGAAATCCTACCCACTGCAGTGGTGTCATTAACAAATTTGTAAATTGAGTTAGAGCTGAATTTGGCCACACAGTCATGAAGGTTAACTGTCCCTTATTACTTGGGGACAGTAGGCAGAGAGAAAATTGAAGGAACAGACAATGATTCCTTCTGCAAACCTGACCTGATCCTTTCAGCCCCATAATCCTTCATGATTCTGTTTAAATAAGTTAGCTATTTGTATATTATAAACTCCATTGCACCTAGACAGGCAAAAGAATAAAAGGATTTGAAGATTTAAAATGATGCCAAAGTTAGATTTTAATAAGCTGCAAGTTGGAGCATATTGGGGTTGATTTTGTCATCTGGACCCACACTCAAGCTGAATATGAGCTTCCACTCACTGAGTCCTCTGTCAGTACCATGTGAGTGAATCTTAAAACATGTGCAAATTGTGCAACTCCCTGTCCTCGCCGATTGTCAGCTGACTGGTCATTTACGTCCGTGAAACATGTGGATCTGCAGCTCAGTGTCAGCACAGAGTGCTGGACTACCTGCAAGATGCAGCAGAGTCGGGCCCAAGCAGCTGAGTACAATAAGGGTGAGTGAAGTGGGAGAAATTATGTTGTTAAATGACTGCACAGTAACTGGGGTGCCCTCTGTCAGAAGACCAGCCCCAGCGCCCCTGCCTTGCCCCAGCGCCCCTGCCTTGCCCCAGCGCCCCTGCCTTGCCCCAGCGCCCCTGCCTTGCCCCTGCTAGCACTGTCTTCCCTATGACTCCAATAACTAAGGCATATCTGGTGTCTCAGTCACAGACAGTTGATTATTGGCCAATTGATGTTTTTGTAACATTTCATTCTGTGGAGAATTTTATTGAAATAGTGAAAGTTTTTTGTTGGTTTAATAATTTGATGTATTTGGGTGGAGATGGATGTCATACCAATGTTAGATTGGACAGCAATTGTTGTCAGTTGGAGCCAGAAATTAAAATTCCCCATCATTTCACTGGGCACAAGGGGAGACATTGAATGAGCTATTGGGGGAGATCTGGATGTTTTTGCATCTGAATCTGAATCTGACTGGCATCTGAAGTGACATCATTTGCAGATGTGAAAGCAAATAGAGACAGGATTCACACTCTGGCAACTCAATACCTGCAGGACCCCTCAGACAGATAACCTTTCATGGTAATAAGGAAGGTGCTGTCTCTCGCTGGGATCCAGTTCCTGAAGGTACAGGTTTTTTTTACTTTGCTGAGGAGGACGGGAATACTGTTGAGGTTGGGAGTTTTTTTTATCCAGGTGTTTGCAGTTTGAAAACTCCCTTCCCTCACTGCTTGCTAATGGAATTTAAAACTGTGACATGAAAGAGTACCTCAACCACATTCAGAGAAAGGTCACAGTTTGTTCCTGAATAGCTAATTCGGCAGCCAATTTCAGAATAAGAATCTCCCATTGAAGATGGTGATAATGCGTATGATTTTATTCTCTGAGGGCTTTTAGGCTTTAGAATTCTGTTCTCCTGAGAGTGTTGGAGGCTGGATCTGTGAAAATATTGAAGGTAGTGCTTGGCTTTTGATCGCGAGATTCGATTGTTTTGATGATTTGGTAGGGGGGTAGTGGTAGGGGATATCGGGCAGGAAGGTGGACTTAAGGTCGACGTCAGATCAGCCATGATCTGGTAGAAGATCCTTGAAGGGCCAAATGGCCTACCACTGCTTCTGGTTTGTTTGATTTTTTTTCCTCTAATGACTGGGTCTGCGACGGGTGGGGGGACGGACGGACACAGTTCCTCAAACGGCACATTGAGCTGAAACTCTGCTGCAGAGCTTTTGAAGGTTTAGACCCAGTACAAGAGGACGCTGGTCCTGTGCTGGCAGTGAGGTGCTCTGGATAGTATACTTTTGTGGTCAGGTTTGATTTTCTCTTATTTTCTGAGTGTGGCTGGTCTGAGGAGAGGGAGTAGTTGAGCACTGGTTGTTCATTGCCAACAGGCAGCTGTGAGCTCAGCACATCGCCTTGTAGAAATTTCAGTCAAACTGGAACGTGCCCAGCTGGCATCAGTGAGGCGAGAACATTTCTGTGTTTTTTCTAAGAATCTGATGAGCATGTCAAGCTGAGTATCTGTTTCCAGGAGAGTTACAATTGGGGAAACTTCTGCAGATTTCAACCTTAATCTGTCCTAAATCATCAGAATAATATAAAAATACACAGTTTGTATAAAGATCATAACCTGTTTTTCAAACAGAAACCCAAAGTTAAACAATATTGGTTAATAAACTTCTTGTGTAATCTCTATTTAAGCGGAGCTCTTTACAAAAAGTATCACTGTATCTGAAAAATCTTCAAACATAAAATTCCTACATTTTGTATCCAAAATGGTCTGTTCTGTCCTCATGGTTCTGTAATGGAAGCCATTCAGCCCATTGTATGTGCTGGCCTTTTCAAAGAGTGAACCAATTCATTCCATTCCCTTGCACCTGTCCTTTACTCCAGTAATTTTTTCGTTTCAAGTCCATTTCCCTTTCTCCTTCCTCTCTTCAATCTTCGGCAGAACCTCTGTTGATCTTACAGCTCAGCTGGTATTTTGGCTTATTTTTTCAACCTTTCAACTATATAGGATGTCAGGAGTAAGTGCAATCTGGTTTATACCCAATTGTCACAAACACAAGTAGTGACCTGTATCCATTTTGTTCATGAGTGCAATATTGCAAAGTGGTAATGTCCTGTCTCTGAGCCAGGAGGCCTTAGTTCAAGTGCCATCTGCTCCAGGTAACATCTCTGAACAGATTGTTTTGAAAATACGGTCCAATTCATTCACTGGCAGAAACACTGGCTCTTCCACAGCTCAATGGGAAAAGTCAATCTCATTTTGGCCAATGCATCTGGAAACTCCTCAGTCTAACCTCCAAAGAAAGTTGGAAGCTTTCACAAACTTGGATTAAAAGTGAACTGCTATAGATGGTGGAAATCTGAAAGTAAACCAAAGGGTTGGAAAAGTCAGCAGTTCTGGCAGTGTGTCTGTCTAAGGAGAGGTCGTTATGCAGAAAGGTCCTACCAGACTCAAACTATTTATCTCTGTCTTTCTGTCCACAGATGCTGCCAGTCCTGCTGTGTCAGAACTTTGTGTTTTTAAGTCATAAACTTTGGGATGCTGCCCTGCCACTTTTGTATCCAAATTAAAAACTAGTAATTGTTTAAATAAAGAAATTTAGCAGTCGGTTTATGCTCAGTGTAATCACACTATTGTGATAATGACCAGAAAAGTCTGCTTTTCACTGTTGTTGATGAAGATTAAATATTTACCAGAGCAGTGGGGAGATTTTTCTTGACCACTTGAGAGTCAGAAAGGAATCCGATTAATGTACAGTGGGAAGATGCAGACCCATGGGCAGACCCCCCACTTAAGTCAGACAAGGTAGAGCAGACCAACTGTGCCCATCTGTGCTATGTCAGACTAGACTTTCAGCTGAAGACAGCAGTGAAGAGTGAGCTGTGATATTCTGACTCTGTGTGAGAGAGTTGGAGGTAAAGCTGTTTATTGAATGTGGCCTTGATACTTCATCTTTCCACCAATCAACTTTGAGCCCTCAATGCTGCCCCTAAAGATAAATATTTGCGATAATAGATTATAAAAAAAAGTGATGTTTTCTAACTTGCATTAAACACACATTGGAGTCTCCTGCCCTTGAGCCCTGCCCCAACACACACACACGCACACACACACACAATCTAATCCTGATCCCTGTCCGAGACTGGGTCATTTCCAGGCTGTACATATGAGAGTCTACATATTCTGTTCCCTGTCACCCCCTTGGACGTAGCAGTGTGGTGGCTCCCAGGTGCAGACTCAACTACAACACGCGTCTCCCCACTCCTCATACGCTACCTCTCCCTCTGTCTCTCTCTTCCACCATCGTCCCTCGTTTTGCCTTCATCTGTAATATGCACCTACCTCTCTTTCTGGCTCAGTCACCTTCATGTCTCCCTGATATCACTCTCCACCCCTTCCTATTCCTGTCCCCTGTCTGTCATGATATTTCCTGAGTGTTACCTTTGCAAATCTTCTAACTCTGATATTTTTATTTTGTAGGTGACCAGATCAAATATGGCGTCAAAAGGTTGTATTGTTGTCACAAAATACTTCCTATTTGTTTTCAACTTGATCTTTTTTGTAAGTATCATTTTTTAACCAGCCCTGTGCTGTCCCTGTCCTGGGGAGTGTTTGATGGGGGACAGTGTAGTGGGAGCTTTACTCTGTAGCTAACCTCGGAGTGTGTGATAGGATCCCCTGTGGAGATACTGCCTGTAGATTGGTTTCCCCATTTTGGACACTGGTGAAGGTGGTGATTCCTCAGGTGAGTGTGCTCTGAGTGAGATGCAAGGCACCACGGTCAGTTCATCTGCACAGTACAGGAGGAGGAAGAGTAGAAGAGCAATGGTGATTGGGAATTCTTCCTTTAGGCGATGAGAACAGGGTGACTTTATAAATATTAGCAGAGCTCCAGGATGATGTTGCTTACCTGACATCAGCAGGTCAGGCAGCATCCAAGGAACAGGAAATTCGACGTTTCGTGATGAAGGGCTTATGCCCGAAACATCGAATTTCCTGTTCCTTGGATGCTGCCTGACCTGCTGCGCTTTTCCAGCAACACACTTTCAGCTCTGATCTCCAGCATCTGCAGACCTCACTTTTTCCTCCCTGACATCAGGGTAAAATATATCATAGAGTGGCTGCTGGAGGGTGAGCAGCAGGGCCTCCCTGTCCACATCAGGACCAATGACTTGGCTAAGAGGGGGATGAGGTCCTGAAAAGAGGAATCGGATAAAAAAAACCCAGAATTCATACAGTAGTAATTTCCTTTTATTCCGGGTGCCACGGAATAACAACAGGAGAGCTGAGTGAACATGCCAAAGAATGAGAGTGGGAGAGGTAATCAGATTCTGGAGGTATTAGTGTCAGGTCTGGGTCAGACTGGACTAGTACAGGATGGTTGGAACTGGAGTAACGTCCTCCAAGGGAGATTTTCTGTGCTCTTGTACAGGGTTTACAACAAATTGGCAAAAGAGGGAGCTTGGATTTGAAGCAGTCAAAACTATTCACAGCAAGTGGGAGAGCAGTGAGTAAAATAGAACACAGACCAAGTAATGGGAAGGATCAGAATGGAGAGCATTGTTGAAGATACTAATATTGGACATGTAGATGATGCAGTTATAATGGGCAACTTCAGTTTTTTTTAAAATATTCATTTGTGGGATATGTGCATTACTGACTGGCCAGCTTTTATTGTCCTGTCTCTAATTTCCTTTCGGATGGTGGTGACCATTTTGAATCACTGCAGCACATTTGTCGACAATAATCTTAGGGAGGGAATTCTCGGATTTTGACCCAACAACACAGAAGGAACAGCGGTTTATGTTCCCAAGTCAGGATGATGGGTCGAAAAGTGTGGCTCTGGAAAAGCACAGCAGGTCGGGTAGCTTCTGAGGAGCAGGACAGTTGGTGTTACGGGCATACGTCTTTCATCAGGAATGTGCATTCCTGATGAAGGGTTTATGCCCGAAATGTCGATTCTCCTGCTCCTGGGATGCTGCCTGACCAGCTGTGCTTTTCCTGCATCACACACTTGACTCTGATCTCCAGCATCTGCAGTCCTCACTTTCTCCCAGGGTGATGGGTGGTTTGGAGGGGAACTTGCAGGAGGTGGTGTTCCCATGTATCTGCTGCCCTTGTTCTTCTAGATGGAAATGGATGTGGGTTTGGAAGGTGCTGTCTGAGGAAGCTTGGTGAATTTCTACAGTGCGTCTTGTAGATAGTACACACTGCCGCTACTGAGCGTCAGCCAGTGGTTGTGGATGTGGATGTTTGTGGATGTGGTGCCAATCAAGTGGGCTGCTTTGTCCTGGATGGCTTTGAGTGCAATTGGAGTTGCATTAATTTGCATATAGTCTGGCTTAGCCAAGTCAGCACTAATAATCTGCAGGGTAAATTCCTGGATTTGTTTCTGAAACAATAACCTGTAACTTCCAAGCACTCTGACTGAGCTTTCAGTCTCATCCTAACATAAACCACCTTCTTCTTCTTGATAAGAGATTCAACTTCTTCAGTAAACCACGGTTCCCTCGCTTGACCACTTCCTTTCTGCCTGACAGGTACATACTTATCAAGGACATGCAATAGTTGTTCCTTGAAGTTCCTCATTTCAGTTGCGTCCATCCCCTGCAGTTTCCTTCCCTATCATGTACATCTAAATTTTGCCTAATCGCATCATAATTGCCTTTCCCCCAGCAATAACTTTTGCCCTGCGTATACCTATTCCTTTCCATCATTAAAGTAAACATAACCGAATTGGGGTCACTATCACCAAAGTGCTCACCTACCTCCAAATCTAACACCTAGCTGGATTTATTACCCAGTACCAAATCCAATGTGGCCTCTCCCCTTGTTGGTCTGTTTATGTACTGTGTCAAGAAACCCTCCTGCACATATTGAACAAAAACTAACCCATCTAAAGTACTTGAACGACAGTGTTTCCATTCAATATTTGGAAAGTTAAAGTCCCCCATAACAACTACCCTGTTATTCTTGCTCCGATCCAGAATCATCTTTACAATCCTTTCCTCTACACTTATGGAAGTTTTCAGAGGCCTATAGAAAACCCCCAGCAGGATGACTTCTCCTTTCCTGTTTCTAACCTCAGCCCGTATGACCTCAGTAGACGAGTCCTCATCAAACATCCTTTCTGTCACCGTAATACTGTCCTTGACTAACATTGCCACATCTCCCTCTCTTTTATCAACTTTTTTGGTCTTACTGAAACATCTAAAACCCAGAACCTGCAACAACCATTCCATGTCTCCGAAATGGCCACAATATTGAAATCCCAGATACCAACCTATGCGCTACATTTACTCATCTTATTCCGATGTTCCTGGCATTGAAGTAGACACACTTCAAACCATCTTCTTGCCTGCCGGTACACTCCTGTGACCTTGAAACCCCTGGGCCGGATGGGATTTATCTGAGGATTCTCTGGGAAGCCAGGGAGGAGATTGTAAAGCCTATGGCTTTGATCTTTATGTTGTCATTGTCGACAGGAATAGTGCCAGAACACTGGAGGATAGTAAATGTTGTTCCCTTGTTTAAGAAGGGGATTAGAGACAATCCTAGTAATTATAGACCAGTGAGCCTTACTTCGGTTGTGGGTAAAGTGTTGGAAAAGGTTAGAAGAGAGAGGAATAATTTGATTAGGGATAGTCAACACAGTTTTGTGAAGGGTAGGTCGTGCCTCACTAACCTTTTATTGAGTTCTTTGAGAAGGTGACCAAACGGGTGGATGAGGGTAAAGTGATTGATGTGGTGTATATGGATTTCAGTAAAATGTTTGGTAAGGTTCCCCACAGTGGGCTATTGCACAAAATATGGAGACATGGGATTGAGGGTGACTTAGCAGCTTGGATCAGAGATTGGCGAGCTGAAAGAAGACAGGGGGTGGTGGTTGATGGGAAATATTCATCCTGGAGTTCAGTTACTAGTGGTGCACTGCAAGGATCTGTTTTGGGTCCACTGCTGTTTATCATTTTTATAAATGACCTGGATGAGGGCATAGAAGGATGGGTTAGTAACTTTGAAGATGACACTACGGTTGGTGGAGTTGTGGATAGTGCTGAAGGATATTGCAGGTTACAGAGGAACATAGATAAGCTGCAGAGCTGGGCTGAAAGGTGGCAAATGGAGTTTAATGCAAAAAAGTGTGAGGTGATTCACATTGGAAGGAGCAGCAGGAATACAGAGTCCTGGGCTAATGGTAAGATTCTTGGTAGTGTAGATGAGCAGAGAGATCTTGGTGTCCATGTACATAGATCCCTGAAAGTTGCCACCCAGGTTGATAGGGTTGTTAAGGCATATGGTGTGTTAGGTTTTATTGGTAGAGGGATTGAGTTCCAGAGCCATGAGGTTATGTTGCAGCTGGACAAAACTCTGGTCTGGCCGCACTTGGAGTACTGTGTACAGTTCTGGTCACCGTATTATAGGAAGGACGTGGAAGCTTTGGAAATGGTTTAGAGGAGATTTACCAGGATGTTGTCTGGTATGGAGGGAAAACTGAGAGACTTGAGACTGTTTTCGTTGAGAGGAGAAGGTTGAGAGGTGACTTAATAGAAACATATAAGATAATCAGAGGGTTAGATAGGGTGGACACTGAGAGCCTTTTTCCTCAGATGGTGGTGGCTAGTACGAGGGAACATAGCTCTAAATTAAGGGGTGATATATATACATAGGACAGGTGGCAGAGATAGGGTCTTTACTCAGAGTAGTTAGGGCATGGAATGCCCTGACTACAACAGTAATAGACTCGCCAACTTTAAGGACATTTTAAGGATCATTGGATAAACATATGGATAATAACGAATTGTGTGGGATAGATGGGCTTCAGATTGATTTCACAGTTCAGCGCAACATTGAAGGCTGAAAGGCCTGTACTGCACTGCAATGTTCGATGTTCTAACGGGTTGAGAATTCAGGAGGGGATCTGTCTTTTCTGAACTTGGTGTTGTGAAATGAAGGTGGGCTAATTACGTAATGACCATATGTGAAGGAACATAATATGATGGAGCTTTACATGAAGTTTGAATGCATGATAGTTTGTTCTGAAACTAAGGGAGTAAGTGTTAGCATTTTGTAACTTAGCTGAGGGAACTAAATGTAATACAGTAGCGCTTCGACTTACGAACTTAATCCGTTCCGGGACCCGGTTCACGAACCGGAAAGTTCGTGAACTGAATCAATTTTTCCCATTGTTCGGATAGCATTGGACGGCTGTTCACAGCGCACGCGTCAAAGACGAACTGAATGAGATCACGCGGGGCCCGAGAGCTTTTGCGTTCAACAAGCGCGTAGCAAAGCAGAACAATGAAACCACGTGGCCGCACACGGGCTTTTTGCTTTCGCAACTTCGCTCGTACCTTGAATTTCGTACGTATGTTGAAGCAAAATTTTACGTACAATCCTGTTCGTAAACTGATTTGTTCATGAATGGGGTCATTCATATGTCGAGGTGCTACTGTATCTCAAACTTTGCAGATGGCACAAAGCTGGGTGGGTGGGGTGAGCTGTGAGAAAGGTCATCCCTGACAAGATGCTTCTGTGTGATTTTTTTCCATTTCTGGGTGAGTGGGTAAATGCTTGGCAGGTGCATTATAATGCAGATAAATGTGGGGTCATTTTGGTAGCAGACTAGGAAGTCGGATCGTAAGTTCTGTGTTTTCTGAACTATTGCCTTAAATATCTGTCATTCCAAGTCTATTGACTTTTGTTGCTTAATTCTGCAGCTGGGTCAGACCGGGTGTAATTAGTATGACAGTGTTTTCGGAAAATTACTGAACTTTGTTTCTTTTCTGTTGCAGTTTCTTGGTGGAGTGATGTTGGGATTTGGCCTATGGATTTTGTTTGACAAAAACAGCTTCATATCCGTTCTGGGTAAGTCTCCTCTGCTCCCGCAGCAATGCCGAACATGTACAGAGTCAGGAGGACAATGCGGGAGAGGCATGGCCAATCAATGGAAGGAACCAGGAGGAGCTGCTCCTCCAATCACAGGCTGGGTATCTCCTGTGCTTGTTGCTGATAGGTCCTCTAGCAGGAAAGGAACAACCTGTGATTGGAGGAGCCATGAGGTGTTTGCAGCTAGCACCAAGGGAGTCATAGGGGATTGGGTCTGTGCCCTAAAGTCTGGGATCAGGGGCTGGGATTGGAGACTGGGAGCTAGCTGCTGGTTTCCTGAAGCCAGAAGGGCAAGCAGGCCTAGGGGCAGCTGTTCTGTAATGTGAGGTGAATATTATCAGGCAGTCAGCTGTTTGTTGCATCTGTTTGGGTTTGGCAGTGAAGCAGGGAATCTTCGAGCAGCTTAGGGAAGATTTTAGCAGGTCTTTGGTGAAGACCAGAAGCCTACAAGGTGAGAGGCAGCAACAGAGAATGGAAAAGGGTGATGGTGGCGCAAAGTAGAGAGACCTGGAGAAACTTGAAATCACAAGGTCATCAATTACTCATGTAGAGTCATAGAGATGTACAACATGGAAACAGACCCTTCAGTCCAATCTGTCCATGCCGACTGGATATCCCAACCCAATCTAGTCCCACCTGCCAGTACCCGGCCCATATCCCTCCAAACCCTTCCTGTTCATATACCCATCCAAATGCCTCTTTTTTTCAAGTCATGGAAAAACACCTGAGTGGTCCAGTGACAAGCAGTGCCCTTCACATCAAAGGGCAATGCTGTGTGCTCAAACAGTAAAGGGGAGGGCAGAGATTAAATCAAAATAGAGTTGGAGGGGGAAATGATGCACTCCACTCCCTGCGGCGCCCACCTCTCCCTGAACAACTCCAGGGTGTTGGTGGACACCGCGTGCTCCTTCTCCAAGGACACCCGGGCCCTAACGTAACCGCGAAAGAGGGGCAGGCAGTCGGCCCTAACGACCCCCTCCACGGCCCGCTGCCTGGACCTGTTTATGGCCAGATTGGCCAGGCCCAGGAGCAGACCCACGATCAGGTGTTCAGACCTGCACTCCCTCCTCCACACCGGGTGCCCGAAGATCAGGAGCGTGAGACTGAAGTGCAACCAAAAGCAGAGGAGGAGGTTTTGAAGAAAATCAAAAAGGGAGTGCAAACGCCCACACCCAATATATACCACTACTGTTATCTTTCTTTTATCAAAAAGGGAGTGCATCCCCTGTTTATATATATTTTTTAAAATTAACCCCTACACTACCGCCTAACTGCAGTAGTGCTTATTTTCCCCAGCACCCATGGTGTGTGTGTGCAGGTGTGAGACACAGTGAGACACACAAAGTGCACAAATCTTTATTTAATTTCCACCACCAGGAAGAAAGGAAACACCCGAGTGGCCTGTGACGAGCAGTGCCCTTCACATCAAAGGGCAATGCTGTGTCCAAATGCCTCTTAAATGTTGCAATTGTACCAGCCTCCACCACATCCTCTGGCAGCTCATTCCATACGTGCACCATCCTCTGCGTGAAAAAGTTGTCCCTTAGGTCTCTTTTATATCTTCCCCTCTCACCCTAAATCTATGCCCTCAAGTTCTGGAGTCCCTGACCCCAGAGAAAAGACTTTGTTTATTTATCCTACCCATGCCCCTCATAATTTTGTAAATCTCTATAAGGTCACCCCTCAGCCTCCGATGTTCCAGGGAAATCAGCCCCAGCCTGTTCAGTCTCTCCCTGTAGCTCAGATCCTCCAACCCTGGCAACATCCTTGTAAATCTTTTCTGAACCCTTTCAAGTTTCACAACATCTTTCCGATAGGAAGGAGACCAGAATTGCACGCAATATTCCAACAGTGGCCTAACCAATGTCCTGTACAGCCGCAACATAACCTCCCAACTCCTGTACTCAATACTCTGACCAATAAAAGAAAGCATACCAAACGCTGCCTTCACTATCCTATCTACCTGCGACTCCACTTTCAAGGAGCTATGAATCTGCACTCCAAGGGAGGTATATGATTCTGGTATCTCTGGCTTAAGGCTGTGTGATTTCAGGAGTTTATATAGAAAATAGGAACAGGAGAAGACCATGGAGTTCACTCGTTCGACACAGTCGGCCCTCTGTCAATGCCATACTCCTGTGCTCTCCATGTACCCCTCAATATCTTTAGCTTCCAGATATCTATAGATTTCTTTCTTAAATATTTTAAGTGACTTCATCTCTACAGCCTTCAGTGCTGGAGAATTCCTCAGATTCACTATCCTCTGAGTGAAGAAATTTTGCCTCATCTCAGTCTGAAATTGCCTCCCGATTTCCTGAGCCCTTTATTCTGGATGCTCCCATTCAAGAGAAAATATCCTCCGTGTGGACCAGTCTATCCACCCCTGTTAGAGTTTTATGTTTCAGTCATAACCCTTCATCTCCTAAAGACCAATTGACCAATTTCTCCTTATACGACAAATTTCCCAGCACAAAAATCAGTCTGGTTCATCTTTGCTACCCTTCCTTTCTGGAAAGTAGATTCTCTTTTGGATAAAGAGACCAAAATTGTACACAATATTCCAGGTATGTTTCTGTTTCTGTTCTGCGAATGGTCTGAGCAATTCGGTCTGGTTCTGTAAGATTTCACACTTTCTTTTAGAGTTCCTGACTCAATTCAGAGGTCCCCAACTTCCTGGGGTCCCTGATTTCTTGCTTACAGTGAATTCTTACCAGGACCGATCCTTCTCAGGCTGGGCTGAGATGACGAGCAGCGAGGGGTCGAGTCTAACACAATGTGAATGAGAGGAAAACCAAACTCACTTCTGGCTGGCTGATTCCTCTGAACTCAATAGAGGAGGACTCGAGGCTGTTACACTGCTGCCTGCAATCCGTCCGTCCGTCCGAGTCTGAATCACAGCACCAGGTGAAGATCTGGAACCCCCCGCGAGGGAGGTGGGGGCGGTCTCTCTGTTCTGCGATCGGTCAATAAACACTAGCAGTTTGATCTGGTTCTGTAAGACTTTACACTTCATTCAGTCTCGGCCGGGCACAGGTTGTCCAGTAACACAGAGGTTAAACACTTCCGTGTTCCTCGGAGAAACTGCGCACATGGCTTAAGACAAAGACGTTCTTATACTTTTTTTGAGAGAGGTCCAGGCCATAATCACAAAGCAATTTGAAACAATTACCAATCAGTTTTAATGAAATGACTTCATTGGGCTAAGATGCTGTCAATAATGTTTCCTGGGAACCAACCTTGTTTTCCAACATCCAAGTACTCCTATCTCACGAACCTAGTCTCTGCACCCGCACTTGCAAGGTCAGTAAGGATGGCTAGTAATGTCTTGACTAGTCTAGTTATTTAGGGAAAAGTGAGGACTGCAGATGCAGGAGATCAGGGCTGAAAAATGTGTTGCTGGAAAAGCGCAGCAGGTCAGGCAGCATCCAAGGAGCAGGAGAATCGACGTTTCGGGCATGAACCCTTCTGAAGAAGGGCTTATGCCCGAAACGTCGATTCTCCTGCTCCTTAGATGCTGCCTGACCTGTTGTGCTTTTCCAGCAACACATAGTCTAGTTATTTCTATGCTGTAAAGGAAGCGTTGTCTGCTAATCTTTGATGTGACAGACTATGGTTAATTCAGCTTTTGGCAGGGATAGAAGCCATTTTATGCAACTTTAATCAGAATTGTTAATTTGCAGCCTAGAAGCCATTTTGTCATGTTATTTGCATCAAGAAGCCTATGTTAGTAAGGGCATATATTAAATGGTTGTTCCTGACTACAGCTAGTTACTTCAGCCTGTATTCAACTTTCAGATCCTCACAAGGACACACAGGTCCCCTTGTACATTAACCATTTCCCAATCTCTCTCCATTTAAATAATACACTGTCATTCCCTTTTACCGACCAAACTGGATGACAACCTCAAAGAATGCCAGTGGGTTTGTCAAATGTGACTTCTCTTTCAAGTTGACGTTGTGTAATCCTTTTGTTATTTTCGGTGTCCTCTTGTCAAATCCCTTATAGTAGACATCATTCCTTTCTCAGCTGCCGCCATTAGGCTAACTAGCCTGTAATTCCTGGTTTTCTCACTGTTGTAGATTCAACAGAGTTTTTGGAAATTGACCACCAACTTGTCCACTATTTCCACTCCTTTCATTTCCTGGGATATAGATTATCAGGATTTACCCATTGTCAGTCGCATTAATTTCTCCAGCACTATTTTTTTAACTCCTCTTCATCTCCTCATTTCCTCTTTCCCGAGCATTTCTGGAGGATTCTTTGTATCTTCTGCGAAGATGCAATTAAAGTAATTGTTTAATTGCTGTCTATTATCACATCTCCTGTTTCAGACTGTAAGGGTAATATACTTGTCTGCACTAATCTGTATGTTTTCCAAATTTACCCAGAAAATGTAGCAGATCCTATTATATTGAACACCATGTCAGTTATCCAATTTGAATCTGAGATTGAGATTTAAATGCAGTGTCTGAGATGCTGTGAAAATGATAATAACTGGGAGAATTTTCCAGCTTTGTGTATGTAACAGAAACACGTGAGCTATGACCGCAGCAATGAGTGGAAGGTGTGATTACGGTGATGGCTTTTTGTGTGAGGAAGTGTGTTTCAGTTGTTTAGAGAATAAACTTGTGTTTGCTTTCTATTCCTATTGGCTTGTGCCAATTTTAATATGAGACTCTGTTAATGACGCATGCAAACAATGTACTGATTGGTGGGGCTATTATTGGCATGGGGGTGATGCAGGAACAGTTAACTCTCGATCATGACCCTCACATTAAAGAGAGAGAGTCTGGTCCAGTGGGTTGCTATGGGAATGTAGCAGAAGTTGGCAGTCATGTGACAAGGTGCTGTATAAGTATTGATTCCTTTTCCCTGCACACAGGGTCATGTGTGTTAATGTATGGAGCTCTAAACACATGCACACACAAGGGCAATACATTGCAAACTGGACTAATGATTTTAAATTAATTTCCAGTGTAATTCTTAGCACAGTACAGGCTATTTATTAAATAATATCCAATAGTAGAATTATATCCAATGGTGGATGTAGTGTTCTGAGAATTTGCAGTCACAAGCACGAATGGCCCCCAGCGCCTTATCTTCACCATGGACATCCAGTCCCTATACACCTCCATCCCCCAAAGCCCTCCGCTTCTTCCTTTCCCGCCGTAGCCTTCCACTGACACCCTCCTTCGACTGACTGAACTGGTCCTCACTCTGAACAACTTCTCTTTCCCATCCTCCCACTTCCTCCAAACCAAAGGAGTTGCCATGGGCACCCGCATGGGCCCCAGCTATGCCTGCTTCTTCGTCGGTTATGTGGAACAGTCCATCTTCCGCAGCTACACTGGCACCACCCCCCACCTTTTCCTCCGCTACATCGATGACTGTATCGGCGCTGCCTCGTGCTCCCACGAGGAGGTTGAACAGTTCATCCACTTTACCAACACCTTCCACCCCGACCTCAAATTCACCTGGACCGTCTCAGACTCCTCCCTCCCCTTCCTAGACCTTTTCATTTCTATCTCGGGCGACCGAATCAACACAGACATCTACTATAAACCGACTGACTCCCACAGCTACCTGGACTACACCTCCTCCCACCCTGCCCCCTGTAAAAACGCCATTCCATATTCCCAATTCCTTCGTCTCCGCCGCATCTGCTCCCAGGAGGACCAGTTCCAATACCGTACAGCCCAGATGGCCTCCTTCTTCAAAGACCGCAGATCCCCCCCATACGTGATCGACGATGCCCTCCACCGCATCTCCTCCACTTCCCGCTCCTCCGCCCTTGAGCCCCGCTCCTCCAACCACCACCAGGACAGAACCCCACTGGTTCTCACCTACCACCCCACCAACCTCCATATACAGCGTATCATCCGCCGTCATTTCCGCCAACTCCAAACGGATCCCACCACCAGGGATATATTTCCGTCCCCTCCCCTATCAGCGTTCCGAAAAGACCACTCCCTCCGTGACTCCCTCATCAGGTCCACACCCCCCACCAACCCAACCTCCACTCCCGGCACCTTCCCCTGCAACCGCAAGAAATACAAAACTTGCACCCACACCTCCTCCCTTACTTCTCTCCAAGGCCCCAAGGAATCCTTCCATATCCACCACAAATTCACCTGCACCTCCACACACATCATCTATTGCATCCGCTGCACCCGATGTGGGCTCCTCTACATTGGGGAGACAGGCTGCCTACTTGTGGAAAGTTTCAGAGAACACCTCTGGGACACCCGGACCAACCAACCCAACCGCCTCGTGGCTCAACACTTTAACTCCTGCTCCCACTCCATCGCCAGAACATAACAACATGACAGTTGGAGGAAGGGCGCCTCATCTTCCGCCTAGGAACCCTCCAACCACAAGGGATGAACTCAGATTTCTCCAGTTTCCTCATTTCCTCTCCCCCCACCTTGTCTCAATCAAATCCCTCAAACTCAGCACCGCCCTCCTAACCTGCAATCTTCTTCCTGACCTCTCCGCCCCCACCCCACTCTGGCCTATCACCCTCACCTTGGCCTCCTTCCACCTATCACATCTCCATCGCCCCTTCCCCAAGCCCCTCCTCCCTACCTTTTATCTTAGCCTGCTGGACACACTTTCCTCATTCCTGAAGAAGGGCTTATGCCCGAAACGTCGAATCTCCTGCTCCTTGGATGCTGCCTGACCTGCTGCGCTTTTTCAGCAACACATTTTCACATCCTGTTTGATGATGAGCAAACCATGTGTAATTATTGCAGGGTAATAGCGGGAGGCAACTAGTTTCATGGGCTGTTCGAACCTTTCGAAACACTTTCCCTTTCCAGACTAATCAGAGGTAGACTGAGCGCTGCTCATGGCTCTGACTATCATTTCTGGGCAGCATGAAGGATGTAGGTCCTTCCGTGAGTTGGTGTGAAAATGATCGGATAAAGGTTGCCATTATCACAAAGGATAGTTTTAATATGCCCCATCTCAGCATAGGCCACACATTGCAATGTCCAGTGTAACCACATCAGACAACACACTGAATAGTGTAACTTCATCTCTCTGTTCAGCTGTGTTAAAGTTCTGTCCTATCAAACCATGAGTTATTGAATGTATTGCTAATGTTCCTTTTAAAACAGCCGTTTTGTGATATGATACTAACTGCATTGCTGAGTCTATGTTAATTCCCGGAAAAGAACTTTTGAATATGTAAAGGATATGGTGAGATTGGGGCCGAGACAGGTAAAGGGAAGTGTGAGTAATGTAAGTGGTGGGGAGCGAGAAGAATTGGACAGATGGTGGGAGGGTACTTCAGTTACAGTTGAAAATCACTAAGATTCAAATAGGCAGGAAACAATTAGAAAGAGAGAGATGGTGAGCGAGACTGAGGAAACTTGCTTTTATAATCACACCTTTCACGACCATAAAGCATCCCAAAATGGCTTGCAGCTAATTAAAGACAGATGGGAAAGCAGTGAGGTAGAGAGACAGTGGGATAAGATGATGAATCTGAGACGAGGCTGGAGGAGAGAGGCAGGAAAAGAAGGAAATTGTGGGACAGAGGATGGACCCCAATGTGGAGATGTACTTACTGTGCAAGCAGCTGTAAAGGGGAGAGTGATGGCTTGCGTTTTACAGCCTGCTGAGATTGAGCTGTTGGAATTCTGTCAGTAACAACTCACCTGTTTCCAGTATATTTTGTTTTGGAGAGGCAGTGCCTATTTCAAGTTTGACTGGAACTGTGGCAGAATTTGAGAGTAACAATGATCAGCAATGGAAAGTGTTTATTCAGAGGAAGGACTGTTCAACGTCACTGACTTGAACCCAAACAGCCCTACCTGTTGACTGTCAGCAGCGTGTTTTAAGTTGGCAGTGAGTTGGGAGAGGGGTTGGAGTTGTGGGGGGGGGGGGGGGGGAAGGGGCAGAGAGTGGTAGTAGTGACTTGCAATTGTGACAATGTAGGAGGGTAGACTTGGACCTGTCCTGTATCATTGCCCCACTCCTGCTCTGGAGGCCTACATTCACATTCCATGTCTTTTTCAGAAACTGCAACAGCCCCAGGGCTCCATCTTCATAGACGGAACCGGTCTGATTGTATTTATCAGGGATTATGAGCCCCATGTCACCTCAGCCCAAACCAGGGATAGATGTTTTGGATTTTGTAAGTGGCTTATTCCTACATCGGACAGACTCTGCTCCTCCTCCCTGGCCTTCCACTCCTGGAGAGGGTAGTGCTCTTTCCCCCCAATCCTCTATCAACTGTGAAACAGCTGCTAGTGCTACTTCCTGATCGAGTAGTGGGTTGGATGTATCTGATTGTGTGGGAGATTATAGCTGTTCCTTCTGTTATATCCTCATATTATGTGCACAGATACAAATATTGCAGCTTCTCAGCATGTGTTTGGTCTGGCTCTGAGAGTTTTTACTGGCCCTGTTTTTGTGAGCAGAAACCTCTTCGATCCCCCTCCACCTGTGGTCATACCTGCTGTCCGGTTTGGGCACATTCACCATGATGATGGGATTCCTGGGCTGCATCGGAGCATTGAAGGAAGTGAAGTGCATGCTGGGGATCGTGAGTATCATTTCTGACTATCATTTCTGGGCAGCATGGTGGCTCAGTGGTTAGCACTGCTGCCTCACAGCGCCAGGGACCCACGTTCCATTCTACCCTCAGGTCTGTGTAGTGTTTGCATCTTCACCCCGTGTTTGCATAGGTTTCCTCTGGGTGCTCACATTCCTCGCACAGTCTTTGTTCCAAAGACAGCCCTATTTCAGGACTGATGTGTGACTGTAAATATTTCCCCTCCATTTGTAACTATTGATTTTAAAATGTCAATATTCAACAAAGATAGAGAAAGGGATAAATGCCATTCATAAAGATCTTCCTGGAGTAAAAGTAATCCTTTTAAACAGAAAGCACATGTAAGCGTTAATTTATTATCGTTTACACTGCAGCAGTTTTAGATGTTTGCCAATTTACCTGATTCCCACAGCTGTAGACAACAGATCCCAGAGCTCTTGGGGAAAACAGGGGAGTCCCCCCATTTTGTCCTTGATTTGGGGCAGAGTCCTCGAGCAGGATCCAAGTAACAGGTGCAGCACGTTTGAGTAAAGGGCCTTCTTGAAGGATTGTGTAAGGAGGTGGTGAAGTTGGGAGGCAGAGTGAAGAGTGGTACAGACTGCATTGATGGGATCCAGAGTTCCCGAGGTGAGATGTATCTTGGAGATGGAAACATAATGAGAGACACAAATTTTGAACTTTAAATTATTGTTGATGTTACTGAGAGAATTTCCCAGCAGTTGCTTGGTGGTTTTTGCTTTTCCAGTTGTGTGGAAGCAGGTCAGGTCTGGCGGAAGACCTGTCCTCTGCTAAACACAGCCACAAACATTCATTTTCAAACATCTGCTGATCATGAGTCATCCAATCTGCCAAGTCATCTTCCTCAGAAATGTAGTGTTTGTGCCCCAGAGGAAGTGACAGCGTTATCATCAAACAGCAGGTTTCTGATCAGCTCTAGTGCTTCAAGAAAGAGCTGTTTCCACCATCCACCAATCACAGCTCAGCAAATGCTTTTAGTGATCTGTTCCCCACAAGATTTGACTCTGAGGACAATTCTGATCCAGTTCCTAGTGAATGTGAGACTACAAAAGGTTATTCTAGGCATGAATACAGGGGCCATTGTAGAAGTTCTATATTTAACCCTGTGCCTTGGGAGTATTTGATGAGGATAGTACAGTGAGCTTTACTTTCAGATAAATAGAAAAGTGGTAGTGTTACTCTGAATCTAATCTCACGCTGCTCCTTCCCCACGAGTGCTTCTGTGTCTGGATTTGACGTGTGGATGTGGAGTGTGAGAGCTGCAGTCACTGGCTGTTAGCTCCCTGTGGGACCCCCCCCCACCATCCCAAGAGTGTTCTGGGCTCAGAGATCGAAACTTTTTTAACAACATGATGTGCTGTGGGTTCTATTTTAAATAATTTTATCTTGTTTACTATCTCCTTGTTCTGCTTTTTACTGAAAATGTGTCCAGTAAATAGAAATTAGAACAAACTGCTGTAGAACGTTGACTGGTCTGAGAGAGAGTGAGTGTGTGAGAGAGAGTGGGCACACCTGCAGAGTTTCTCCAGAGAGAGGAAGTGGGCAGACCTGCAGAGTTTCTCCAGAGAGGGGGAGTGGGCAGACCTACATTTGTTTACGATTTTCAGGATCCACAACATTATGATTTTATCACATGAAGCAAAACCCAAACTGTGGCCAAACTCTGAGGCCTGTGTAATGGGTCACTCTGCTCGTTCTGACAAATGATTTGTTTTTTCCTTCAGTATTTCACCTTGTTGGTGTTCCTCTTGGCCTCCCAGATTACTGTCGGAGTTCTTGTCTACACCCAGAGAAGATCGGTGAGTTCCAGCCAGTTCAGCAGCTCAGATACCAATTGCTGCCTTCACCCGGGGAGAGGGATGCAGGGTGGGGTGACGGGTGTGGCAGTTCCCGGGACTGTGAGAAGGGGGATGGGGGTGCAGGGACCAGTGAGGAAAATTGAAACCCAGAAGTTTTTTCCGCAAACTGTGTGTTTTCCCCTAAGATAGAGGGAAAAATAATTCGTATGATCCCTACAATGGGCTCTTCGGCCCATCAAGTTCACACTGACCCTCCAAAGAGCATCTGACCCAGACCCATCCTCCTACCCTCTCCATGTAACCACCTGGAAATTATGGGTAATTTCCCATGGCCAATCTACCTAACTTACACATCTTTGGACTGTGGGAGGCAACCCACACAGACAGAGGGAGAGTGTGCAAACTCCACACAGACAGAGGGAGAGTGTGCAAACTCCACACAGACAGTCACCTAAGGCTGGAATCGAACCTGGGTCCCTGGTGCTGTGCAGCAGCAGTGCTAGCCACTGAGCCACCGTGCCACCCCATATCCTGCCTTCACTAATGGATGAGCACGGTGTGGGGGGGCACAGCTGCACATGTTTAGCTATGTAAAGGCATTCGCTTCCAAAGGCAGTATTTGTGGAAATAAATCGGTTAACGTTTCGGGTCAAGTGACTGTTCCTCAGTTGCAAGGGTATGGACATATGTAGGGTTTGTGTTCTAAGGAGAGGCTGGATAGGCTGGGACTTTATTCCCTGGAGCATGGGAGACTGAGGGGTGACCTTATAGAGGTTTAGAAAATCATAAGGGGCATGAGTTAAGTGAAGAGCAGGTGTCTTTTCCTTAGGGTGGGGGATTTCAAGACTTAGGGGCATGCTTTTAAGATGAGAGGAGAAAGGTTTAAGAAAGGCATAGGCAATTTTTTACCCCCACAGAGTGGTTCGTGTGTGGAATGAACTTCCAGAGGAAGTGGTGGGTTTGGGTAGAATTATAACATTCAAAAGATATTCAAAGAAGTCCATGAATTTGAAAGATTTGTAGGGATATGGGCCAAGTGCAGGTAGGTGGGACTAGTTCAGTTTGGGATTATGGTCGGCATGGACTGGTTGGACCGAAGGGTCTGTTTCCTTGTTGTATGACTCTGACATGTTTTGGATCAAGTGAAATGACATGCTGTGCCTCTCACAGTGACATCCTGATGCAAAGCTTTCATCCATGTTTTAAAATTTTCTGTAGATACCCTCATCCCACCCTAACCTGGGCCAATCACCCTCTGAGATCTCTTCAGTCCTTCATCCCTGATTTCCTTCAGTCCACATTTTGAGCTGCCTGGACTCCAAGATCTGGAATTATCTCCCTGAATCTCTCTTTCATTGTTAGGCCAAAGGGCCTGTTTCCACATTGTGGGGATTCTCTGTCGGAATTCTATTCTATGAACCCACCACTGGACCAGGTTTTCTGTCACCTGGCCTGATATGTCAGGTACCTGTGTACCTCAGTGTCATGTTCCTGTGAAACAATCCTGGCATGCTAAAGGCACCATATAAATGCAAGTTGTTGTAGTAGCTGTGGAATTCTGTGCTTGGAGACCTGATTGGTCAGTGTGTTCCCTGAAGTTTGGTTTATGTTTTGATCTCTTGTTAGATCGAGAAGCAGATTGGCAGAGCCGTGCAGAACCTGATCCAAACCTATGATGAGACCGATGAGAAACTTCAGAACCTGGAGGAGAGTTGGGACTTCATCCAAATGCAAGTGAGTAATAGGTTAGTAGCATGTGTAAGCTTCAGCAGCTAAGGACACCGAAGGTCCTCCTTTCTCAATCTCCCTCTTTCCCTGAGGTGTGGGGATCCTCTGTTTAAACCACCACCACCGTTTCTCTGTTGAGAGAGCAGGTCTATTGCTCTCTAGGATAATGGCAACTTTAACTTTACCTAGCGTTCGTATTTGGGATTTAATAATTTTGTTAGAGTCTGATTTTATGCAAAAGTATTTGATAAATCTATGAATTACAATTGAACTTTATCTATTTCTTACTGTTCTTTGTCTAATCCTGAAAGGAAAAAGGAGAATGAGTGTTTGAGAGAATATGAAACTGGACAGATCTTTGGCAGTGAGTTCATAAATAGCACATTGTGTTTCTCAAGTTGCAGCCTGACAGATTGCAGCTTTCTTCTTGAGGTAGATACTTGTTATTCAGTGACTTGGGTTTAAGCTCTTGACCCTTTTAACAAAGTTTCAGGTCAGCTTTAGTCAGACTGCCCTGTTCTTAAAACCACAAATCAGCAGCAATAAAAGTAAAACCAAATAAACAAAAGAAGCCAGTTATTTGTGGTAACTGCCACGGTTTCACATCCTAATTCTAATTTGGCTAATATACCCCCAACATGGGCTATATTAAGGGACATGTTCCCAACATGACAGTGAATTGTAACTAGTTCAGGACTTTTACAACTTGAATTCTTCTTCAAATTTCAAAGCAAAAAGATTATTAGCTGCACCGTCTCAGTCTGGGACTGTGTTATGGCACACCCTCTTGCTAATCACTAACCAGAAATTTCAGACCGTTTATCATTAGGGGAGCAGCAGATTCTCAATGCCCAGGCTGGCCCCCACAGAGCCCGGTGTCTATTCTGGTGTCAATGGGTGAATGGCTCAGTTAAACTCATTAAAAATCACAAAACACCAGGTTATAGCCCAACAGATTCAACTGGAAACATGCTAGCTTTCGGAGCGCCGCTCCTTCATCAGGTGATTGTGGAGGACACAATTGTAAGGCACAGAATTTATAGCAAAAGTTTACAGTATAATGTAACTGAAATTATACAGTGAAAAATACCTTGACTGTCTGTTGAGTCTTTCATCTGTTCAAATACCATAATAGTTTCACTTCTTTCATGTGTAAATCACAAAATTCTTTCTAAAATGTTGCATTCTCAGGTTAACTGGAGCAATGGGTGATAGCTAGACAATATGTTGAAGGTGTTAGCCCCTTGTGTTCTCTGTCTGTGCTATGATGTTTAGATTGATTCTAATCTTAAAAAGTGAGAAAGCTAGTGTGCTTTCAATTAAACCTGTTCGACTATAACCTGGTGTTGTGTGATTTTTAACTTTGTACACCCCAGTCCAACACCGATATCTCCAAACCAGTTAATCTCTGCCTTTTTCCCAGTGACTCCATTGAGTACGAGGATGTTCAGTGCCACCAGCTGGTGTCCCCCAGTACTGCAGTTGGAGTTCCCAACAATTAAAGGGGCCAATACCCTTTAATTAATTTTCATTAGGATTTAGGATGAGTTAGTATAAACATAAATGATGAACACATGGTTTGTTCATGCTTAGAACTTATCAAAGTATTCCTAGCATTCTAAAATTGGATAAATGAATTATTGAATTAGAATCATACAACACAGAACAAGGTCATTTACCTCTTAGGATCTGCTGACTCTTTTGTGAAGTTTTAGGCCTATCCCCATTCCTCAGTAATGTAAATTTGTCATCTTCAAATCAAATTGATTAGGTCATAGAGATGCACAGCACAGAAACACAGTTCAGTCCAACTCATCCATGCTGACCAGATATCCTAACCTAATCTAATCCCATTTGCCAGCACTTGGCCCATATCCTTCTAAACCCTTCCTATTCATCTACCCATCCAGATGCCTTTTAACTGCTGTAATCGTACCAACCTCCACCACTTCCTCTGGCAGCTCATTCCATACACACACCACCTTCTGTGTGAAAACTTTTAAATTTGCCCCCCCCCCCCCTCACCCTAAACGTATGCCATATAGTTCTAGAGTTCCCCACCCCAGGGAAAAGACCTTGTCTATTTACCCTATCCATGCCCCTCATGATTTTACAGACCTCTATAAGCTTACTCCTCAAACTCTGACACTCCAGGGAAAACAGACTCAACCTATCGTTTAAGCGGGCATTGGATAGGCATTTGGAAGTTATTGGGCTAGTATAGGTTAGGTAGGATTCGGTCGGCGCAACATCGAGGGCCGAAGGGCCTGTACTGCGCTGTATCCTTCTATGTTCTATGTTCTATGTTCTATCCAGCTCTCCCTCAAGCTCAAACCCTGCAATTCTGGCAACATTCTTGTAAATCTTTTCCAAACTCTTTCAAGTTTGACAGATTCTTTCCTCTTTTGAAACTCTGTATTGAATCTGTTATCTTTGTGCTTTCAGTTTATGGATTTAAGGTTGCCATTGCATAAAAATTTTCCATGTCTCCCAGGAATCTATCATCAGACACTTTCACTTTGTGCCTTAATTATTTTTATTCATTGCATTTGGAGGAAACGTAATAACCTTTTACCATTTCCAGTTCAAACTGAGTGTATTATCCAGCTCAGACTAGAAGTCTTAGTTTGATGAAGGGAAGAGATTTTGAATTATCCAGGATTGATCCAACAGAACAGAAAGTGAGATTTCCTACCACTTCACTGGGGAACTCTGCTTCCAGTTATACTTGATCCACATTCCACTTTGATATTTATCCATTAATTCTGTTTGTCCATAATAAAATGCTACTTTCAAAGATTGTGCTAAATGTCTGCCTTAAACTGCCTGCCATCTTTTTCAGTTTTCTTGCTGTGGTTGGAATAGCTCTCAGGAATGGATGAAAAACTCAAAGATGAAGAACAGTTCGCTGAACAACTTCACCTACCCGTGCTCCTGTTATAATTCTTTCCCACAGAATATCACCAGCTTCAACTTTACCAAAGAAACTGGATTCTGTTTTGCCCCCACAAACCCGTTCAATGTCATCCTGAAGGTAACATTTCATCACTTTCATTGTTTGTCTGACTTGCCTCTGGTCCTTGGTTGGATATGGTTTGAAATTTGGGCAGTCGTATTTGGAGAGCTTAGGGTGCAGGTAGCAGGGAGAGAGCAGCCCAGCCACTCCTGAACCCATGGAAATGTCCAGAGAGGGTTTAGGTTGATGATAATTCCCTACTTGATATGTTTGTGATGCAGTCCACAAATATGATGCTTCTGGTACTGACTCTGATTCTTGCTTCTCCAGAGCTGTAAGACTAATGTGTTCGATTGGATGAGGGAAAATATCTTCAGCATCATGATTGTCTCGATTGGTGTGAGTTTAGTGGAGGTGAGTCATTGGGGAGTGTGAACATTCCATGTTTGATTTGATTCTGTGGTTGCACTAAGGCTGCTGTCAGGCCTCCTGTCACATTCACAACTTATCATAGAGTCTGACTTGTTTGAATGTCTCAAAACAATAAAAAAAATGAAGGTAATGGGGACAGTTGGGATGAGTGGGATGGTTTGGGAGGTACTGGAAGAGATTGGGATAGATTGTTGAAAAAAACCTCATTGTGTTTAGTTCCTGCAGCTGCTCTGTCTCATTCTCCAACGCAACTGGTCCCGGGCTCCCAGCCAGGCAGAGAGCATGGCTTCCTGTCCTGATCTTCCTGCCAGGTGCCTGTGCTGTGACCCTCTCGTGCTGTTTGCAGTTATGTGACTGTTTCAGAACCAACCTTGCTTAAGCTGGGATTGATCATCACCTCATTGCAGTGTACTAGAGACTGGAGACGTTGGGGGTAGTTTGCAGGTGGCTCCAAGGGAATTGACCATGGACTGACTGGGTACATTGAACAAATGAGCACATTTAATGAAGATGGGAGGGCAAATGGGGGTGAAGATACATAGAAAAAACAAAATCCTGGTGAAAAAGGTGGCTGTTGGGAAATGAATGAGAAAATAATTTATGGAGGAAGTTCAAGCAACAGATTAAACTACAGCAGCAGCCCCGTGCACCCTAACCCTGCAGCAGCAGCCCCGTGCACCCTAACCCTGCAGCAGCAGCCCCGTGCACCCTAACCCTGCAGCAGCAGCCCCGTGCACCCTAACCCGACAGCAGCAGCCCCGTGCACCCTAGCCCTGCAGCAGCCCCGTGCACCCTAACCCTACAGCAGCAGCCCCGTGCACCCTAACCCTGCAGCAGCCCCGTGCACCCTAACCCTACAGCAGCCCCGTGCACCCTAACCCGACAGCAGCAGCCCCGTGCACCCTAACCCTACAGCAGCAGCCCCGTGCACCCTAACCCGACAGCAGCAGCAGCCCCGTGCACCCTAACCCTACAGCAGCAGCCCCGTGCACCCTAACCCGACAGCAGCAGCAGCCCCGTGCACCCTAACCCTGCAGCAGCAGCAGCCCCGTGCACCCTAACCCTACAGCAGCTCCGTGCACCCTAACCCTGCAGCAGCAGCAGCCCCGTGCACCCTAACCCTGCAGCAGCAGCCCCGTGCACCCTAACCCTGCAGCAGCAGCTCCGTGCACCCTAACCCTACAGCAGCAGCAGCCCAGTGCACCCTAACCCGACAGCAGTAGCAGCCCCGTGCACCCTAACCCTACAGCAGCTCTGTGCACCCTAACCCTGCAGCAGCAGCAGCCCCGTGCACCCTAACCCTGCAGCAGCAGCCCCGTGCACCCTAACCCTACAGCAGCAGCCCGGTGCACCCTAACCCTGCAGCAGCAGCAGCCCGGTGCACCCTAACCCTGCAGCAGCAGCAGCCCCGTGCACCCTAACCCTACAGCAGCAGCCCCGTGCACCCTAACCCTGCAGCAGCCCCGTGCACCCTAACCCTACAGCAGCCCCGTGCACCCTAACCCTGCAGCAGCAGCCCCGTGCACCCTAACCCTACAGCAGCCCCGTGCACCCTAACCCTGCAGCAGCAGCCCGGTGCACCCTAACCCTGCAGCAGCAGCCCCGTGCACCCTAACCCTGCAGCTGCAGCCCCGTGCACCCTAACCCTACAGCAGCAGCAGCCCCGTGCACCCTAACCCTACAGCAGCCCCGTGCACCCTAACCCTACAGCAGCAGCCCCGTGCACCCTAACCCTACAGCAGCAGCCCCGTGCACCCTAACCCGACAGCAGCAGCCCCGTGCACCCTAACCCTGCAGCAGCAGCCCCGTGCACCCTAACCCTGCAGCAGCAGCAGCCCCGTGCACCCTAACCCTACAGCAGCAGCCCCGTGCACCCTAACCCTGCAGCAGCAGCAGCCCCGTGCACCCTAACCCTACAGCAGCCCCGTGCACCCTAACCCTGCAGCAGCAGCCCGGTGCACCCTAACCCTGCAGCAGCAGCCCCGTGCACCCTAACCCTGCAGCTGCAGCCCCGTGCACCCTAACCCTACAGCAGCAGCAGCCCCGTGCACCCTAACCCTACAGCAGCCCCGTGCACCCTAACCCTACAGCAGCAGCCCCGTGCACCCTAACCCTACAGCAGCAGCCCCGTGCACCCTAACCCGACAGCAGCAGCAGCCCCGTGCACCCTAACCCTACAGCAGCAGCCCCGTGCACCCTAACCCGACAGCAGCAGCAGCCCCGTGCACCCTAACCCGACAGCAGCAGCAGCCCCGTGCACCCTAACCCGACAGCAGCAGCAGCCCCGTGCACCCTAACCCTGCAGCAGCAGCAGCCCCGTGCACCCTAACCCGACAGCAGCAGCAGCCCCGTGCACCCTAACCCTGCAGCAGCAGCAGCCCCGTGCACCCTAACCCTGCAGCAGCAGCAGCCCCGTGCACCCTAACCCTGCAGCAGCAGCAGCAGCCCCGTGCACCCTAACCCTGCAGCAGCAGCCCCGTGCACCCTAACCCTGCAGCAGCAGCCCCGTGCACCCTAACCCTGCAGCAGCAGCAGCCCCGTGCACCCTAACCCTGCAGCAGCAGCCCCGTGCACCCTAACCCTACAGCAGCAGCCCCGTGCACCCTAACCCTGCAGCAGCAGCAGCCCCGTGCACCCTAACCCTACAGCAGCAGCAGCCCCGTGCACCCTAACCCGACAGCAGCAGCAGCCCCGTGCACCCTAACCCTGCAGCAGCAGCAGCCCCGTGCACCCTAACCCTGCAGCAGCAGCAGCCCCGTGCACCCTAACCCGACAGCAGCAGCAGCCCCGTGCACCCTAACCCTGCAGCAGCAGCAGCAGCCCCGTGCACCCTAACCCTGCAGCAGCCCCGTGCACCCTAACCCTGCAGCAGCAGCCCCGTGCACCCTAACCCTACAGCAGCAGCCCCGTGCACCCTAACCCTGCAGCAGCAGCAGCCCCGTGCACCCTAACCCTACAGCAGCAGCAGCCCCGTGCACCCTAACCCGACAGCAGCAGCAGCCCCGTGCACCCTAACCCTGCAGCAGCCCCGTGCACCCTAACCCTGCAGCAGCAGCCCCGTGCACCCTAACCCTACAGCAGCAGCCCCGTGCACCCTAACCCTGCAGCAGCAGCAGCCCCGTGCACCCTAACCCTACAGCAGCAGCAGCCCCGTGCACCCTAACCCGACAGCAGCAGCAGCCCCGTGCACCCTAACCCGACAGCAGCAGCAGCCCCGTGCACCCTAACCCTGCAGCAGCAGCAGCCCCGTGCACCCTAACCCTGCAGCAGCAGCAGCCCCGTGCACCCTAACCCTGCAGCAGCAGCAGCAGCCCCGTGCACCCTAACCCTGCAGCAGCAGCCCCGTGCACCCTAACCCTGCAGCAGCAGCCCCGTGCACCCTAACCCTGCAGCAGCAGCAGCCCCGTGCACCCTAACCCTGCAGCAGCAGCAGCCCCGTGCACCCTAACCCTGCAGCAGCAGCAGCCCCGTGCACCCTAACCCTGCAGCAGCAGCAGCAGCCCCGTGCACCCTAACCCTGCAGCAGCCCCGTGCACCCTAACCCTGCAGCAGCAGCCCCGTGCACCCTAACCCTACAGCAGCAGCCCCGTGCACCCTAACCCTGCAGCAGCAGCAGCCCCGTGCACCCTAACCCTGCAGCAGCAGCAGCCCCGTGCACCCTAACCCTGCAGCAGCAGCCCCGTGCACCCTAACCCTACAGCAGCAGCCCCGTGCACCCTAACCCTGCAGCAGCAGCAGCCCCGTGCACCCTAACCCTACAGCAGCAGCAGCCCCGTGCACCCTAACCCGACAGCAGCAGCAGCCCCGTGCACCCTAACCCTGCAGCAGCAGCCCCGTGCACCCTAACCCTGCAGCAGCAGCCCCGTGCACCCTAACCCTGCAGCAGCAGCCCCGTGCACCCTAACCCTGCAGCAACAGCCCGGTGCACCCTAACCCTGCAGCAGCAGCCCCGTGCACCCTAACCCTGCAGCAACAGCCCGGTGCACCCTAACCCTGCAGCAGCAGCCCCGTGCACCCTAACCCTGCAGCAGCAGCCCCGTGCACCCTAACCCTGCAGCAGCAGCAGCCCCGTGCACCCTAACCCGACAGCAGCAGCAGCCCCGTGCACCCTAACCCTGCAGCAGCAGCCCCGTGCACCCTAACCCTGCAGCAGCAGCAGCCCCGTGCACCCTAACCCGACAGCAGCAGCAGCCCCGTGCACCCTAACCCTGCAGCAGCAGCAGCCCCGTGCACCCTAACCCTGCAGCAGCAGCAGCCCCGTGCACCCTAACCCTGCAGCAGCAGCAGCAGCCCCGTGCACCCTAACCCTGCAGCAGCAGCAGCAGCCCTGTGCACCCTAACCCTGCAGCAGCAGCCCCGTGCACCCTAACCCTACAGCAGCAGCCCCGTGCACCCTAACCCTGCAGCAGCAGCAGCCCCGTGCACCCTAACCCGACAGCAGCAGCAGCCCCGTGCACCCTAACCCGACAGCAGCAGCAGCCCCGTGCACCCTAACCCTGCAGCAGCAGCAGCCCCGTGCACCCTAACCCTGCAGCAGCAGCCCCGTGCACCCTAACCCTGCAGCAGCAGCCCCGTGCACCCTAACCCTGCAGCAACAGCCCGGTGCACCCTAACCCTGCAGCAGCAGCCCCGTGCACCCTAACCCTGCAGCAACAGCCCGGTGCACCCTAACCCTGCAGCAGCAGCCCCGTGCACCCTAACCCTGCAGCAGCAGCCCCGTGCACCCTAACCCTGCAGCAGCAGCAGCCCCGTGCACCCTAACCCGACAGCAGCAGCAGCCCCGTGCACCCTAACCCTGCAGCAGCAGCCCCGTGCACCCTAACCCTGCAGCAGCAGCAGCCCCGTGCACCCTAACCCGACAGCAGCAGCAGCCCCGTGCACCCTAACCCTGCAGCAGCAGCAGCCCCGTGCACCCTAACCCTGCAGCAGCAGCAGCCCCGTGCACCCTAACCCTGCAGCAGCAGCAGCAGCCCTGTGCACCCTAACCCTGCAGCAGCAGCCCCGTGCACCCTAACCCTGCAGCAGCAGCCCCGTGCACCCTAACCCTGCAGCAGCAGCAGCCCCGTGCACCCTAACCCGACAGCAGCAGCAGCCCCGTGCACCCTAACCCTGCAGCAGCAGCCCCGTGCACCCTAACCCTGCAGCAGCAGCAGCCCCGTGCACCCTAACCCGACAGCAGCAGCAGCCCCGTGCACCCTAACCCTGCAGCAGCAGCAGCCCCGTGCACCCTAACCCTGCAGCAGCAGCAGCCCCGTGCACCCTAACCCTGCAGCAGCAGCAGCAGCCCCGTGCACCCTAACCCTGCAGCAGCAGCCCCGTGCACCCTAACCCTGCAGCAGCAGCCCCGTGCACCCTAACCCTACAGCAGCAGCCCCGTGCACCCTAACCCTGCAGCAGCAGCAGCCCCGTGCACCCTAACCCTGCAGCAGCAGCCCCGTGCACCCTAACCCTGCAGCAGCAGCCCCGTGCACCCTAACCCTGCAGCAACAGCCCGGTGCACCCTAACCCTGCAGCAGCAGCCCCGTGCACCCTAACCCTGCAGCAACAGCCCGGTGCACCCTAACCCTGCAGCAGCAGCCCCGTGCACCCTAACCCTGCAGCAGCAGCCCCGTGCACCCTAACCCTGCAGCAGCAGCAGCCCCGTGCACCCTAACCCGACAGCAGCAGCAGCCCCGTGCACCCTAACCCTGCAGCAGCAGCCCCGTGCACCCTAACCCTGCAGCAGCAGCAGCCCCGTGCACCCTAACCCGACAGCAGCAGCAGCCCCGTGCACCCTAACCCTGCAGCAGCAGCAGCCCCGTGCACCCTAACCCTGCAGCAGCAGCAGCCCCGTGCACCCTAACCCTGCAGCAGCAGCAGCAGCCCTGTGCACCCTAACCCTGCAGCAGCAGCCCCGTGCACCCTAACCCTGCAGCAGCAGCCCCGTGCACCCTAACCCTGCAGCAGCAGCAGCCCCGTGCACCCTAACCCGACAGCAGCAGCAGCCCCGTGCACCCTAACCCTGCAGCAGCAGCCCCGTGCACCCTAACCCTGCAGCAGCAGCAGCCCCGTGCACCCTAACCCGACAGCAGCAGCAGCCCCGTGCACCCTAACCCTGCAGCAGCAGCAGCCCCGTGCACCCTAACCCTGCAGCAGCAGCAGCCCCGTGCACCCTAACCCTGCAGCAGCAGCAGCAGCCCCGTGCACCCTAACCCTGCAGCAGCAGCCCCGTGCACCCTAACCCTGCAGCAGCAGCCCCGTGCACCCTAACCCTACAGCAGCAGCCCCGTGCACCCTAACCCTGCAGCAGCAGCAGCCCCGTGCACCCTAACCCTACAGCAGCAGCAGCCCCGTGCACCCTAACCCGACAGCAGCAGCAGCCCCGTGCACCCTAACCCTGCAGCAGCAGCCCCGTGCACCCTAACCCTGCAGCAGCAGCAGCCCCGTGCACCCTAACCCGACAGCAGCAGCAGCCCCGTGCACCCTAACCCGACAGCAGCAGCAGCCCCGTGCACCCTAACCCTGCAGCAGCAGCAGCAGCCCCGTGCACCCTAACCCTGCAGCAGCAGCCCCGTGCACCCTAACCCTGCAGCAGCAGCAGCCCCGTGCACCCTAACCCTGCAGCAGCAGCAGCAGCCCCGTGCACCCTAACCCTGCAGCAGCAGCCCCGTGCACCCTAACCCTGCAGCAGCAGCCCCGTGCACCCTAACCCTGCAGCAGCAGCAGCCCCGTGCACCCTAACCCTGCAGCAGCAGCCCCGTGCACCCTAACCCTGCAGCAGCAGCCCCGTGCACCCTAACCCGGCAGCAGCAGCCCCGTGCACCCTAACCCTGCAGCAACAGCCCCGTGCACCCTAACCCTGCAGCAACAGCCCGGTGCACCCTAACCCAGAACAACTGGGGAAAATCTCCCAGCATCATCCGAGTGGAGACTTCCTCCAGGAGTATAGGGCCTGTTGGTTACTGAGTAAAAGCCTGAGGCCTGGGCTGCAGCTGCTGCTTGTGCTGCTTTTTCCTCCATTTTAGTCACCACGCTATACAGCATGGAAACAGACCCTTCAATCCAACCTGTCCATGCTGACCAGGTATTCAAACTAAACTAGTCCCATTTGCGTGTTTTTAGTTCATATCCCTCGAAACCTTTTCCTATTCATGAACATTGTAATTGGGCCCACATTAACCACTTTCTCAGGAAGTTCATTCCACATACAAACCAAACCCTGTATTTCTAAAAATACACCCTAGGGAAAAAAACATTGCTATTCAACTTATCTATACCCCTCATGATTTTATAAACTTTAATAAGGTCATCCCTTAACCTGCTATACTCCTGGTGGGAAAGACAGTCCCAGTCTCTCCACCCCTCCTTATAACTCAAACCCTCCGTTCCCAGGCAATATCCTGGTAAATCTTCTTGGAATCCTCTCCAGTTTAATAATATAATTCCAGTAACAGGGAGACCAGAACTGTAAACAATACTCCAAAAGAGGCCTCACCAACATGCTTTAAACCTCAACATGACGTTCCAACTCCTCTATTGAAACATCTCACCAATGTACACAAGTGTGCTAAATGCTTCCTTAACCACCCTGTCTACCTGTGACACACATTTCAAAGAATTTTGTACCTGAACCTCTAGGTCTCTCTGTTCTACAACACGATCCAGGTTGGGTCAAATCAAGGGGGAAACATTTTATTCTTGGCACTGAGAGGGGAAGCTGGGAATGAGTTAGGCCACAGCAGTCATGTGAACAAGCATGTGGGGTATGTGAACAAGCATGTGGGGTATGTGAACAAGCATGTGGGGATGTGAACATGTGTTGCATGGTGTTGGGAGCAGATTAATATTGTTTGTAACAGGTCCTGCACTCCCCAGAATAAAAGTTGCTGATACTTTTAAGTGCATTAATAGTGACTTTGGGTAAAACTGTTGGCAATATTGAACTAACTTAATCCAACTAACTTTGGTTTGGTTCCATTTTTGCTCCCAGAGATTTCCGCATTGAATATTGGAAGGTAATTACCTCATGTGTGAATTTGTTTGTGCACAACCTAATTTCTGTACCTTAACTTATCACTGATCACATTTGACCAGTTTACTAATAATGGCTTAATTCATTCAGCATAAACGTCAACTGTATTTGGCCCAGTGAGGTTTGGTGCATGTGGGACTCTGTACCCTAGTGAGAATGTGTGTGTGTGTGTGTTTGTGAGAGAGAGCCACCTGTACCCCAGAGAGGGTCAGTGTGTGTGTTTGGGACCATACCCCAGGAAAGGTCAGTGTGTGCGTGTATTGGGGGGGGAACCATACCCCGAGAAAGCTCTGTATATTGTGGGGGGAGGGGGGGAACCGTACCCCTGGGAGGGTCAGTATGCAGTATGTGTGTGGGGCAACTGTACCCCAGGAGGGTCAGTGTGTGTGGGATCAGCACCTTTAGGAGAGGAAAATAGATTGTTGCATAAGCACGTGTTAAAATACATTAAATTGAGGATAATCAATCTGTAGGGAATTGACAGGTGGTCTGCAGATATAATCCTTTGCAGACAATTAATTTTGTCATGTGATGTGCTTTCTCTTTGAACTATTTTTCAATGCCATTTCCTTTCCTGCCTCGCTTCTAGTTTGGACTGCTTGTATTCTCCTTCATCCTGTGTTTACAGCAGTTTCAACCCTGCCTTGGAATCAGGCAGCCTCAGCATTTGGAAGTATCTGCAACTTCCAATATTACAGTTCACCTGCAGGCAACAGCCAAGGAAACAAACACAGCAACTGAATTGTTCACTGAAGACGCACAGTCTCAGGGACAAGCAGAGAGAATAGAGGCAGCAACTGAATTACTCACTGAAGAAGCACAGTCTCAGGGACAAGCAGAGAGAATAGAGGCAGCAACTGAATTACTCACTGAAGACACACAGTCTCAGGAACAAGCAGAGAGATCAGAGGCAACAGCTGAATTATTCACTGAAGACGCACAGTCCCAGGGACAAGCAGAGAGAATAGAGGCAACAGCTGAATTATTCACTGAAACCACTCACTCCGAGGAACAGTGATAGTTGTTTATTCTTTCTTAATAACTGGGCAGATCAGTGGGTTCTTATGGCATTGAGGGAATGTTTTGTGAAACAAACTGTATTTGACTGAATAAAAGGTGAGAGATGGTAGAAAGCCATGTGTAGTTGTACTGAGCGATTTGATTGGATGAGAGAATCTCATCACAAAGTTACAAAAGTTCATCAGTCAATGTCCAGCGTTGCAGTGCAGTATTTAGCACAAGGGTATTTGATCAGTGGTTTATTTTGTTGGCAGTTGGCAACAGTTGTTGTTCCTGCCCTGTTTGGGGAGGGGGTCAGATTGATTCTCTCTCCCTGAGGAACTGAGATAAGCAAATGAGAGAAAGGACTGGAAAGTTTTCTGGAAGAGGTACTATGATATTCTCAGTTCACATTAACAGGAACTGTTTGAGTGAGTAAGACCAAATTGAAAATGAACCCTGGTGAGGAGTCCGGAGTTTGGGGGACTGGGGTTAACATCATTTATTCAGAAATAGTAATCACATTTCCAGTTCATGTATTCTGTCTTACTGGAAGAACTACTCTTGAGTTCCACTTGAATAAATGGGACAGACTACACTGGGAGCTGTGTCCTAGAAGCATCGTCACCATAATCCTTTCGCCTTGAAAGTGGACATGGAGAATGACCATGTGTATATAGCTGCTCACTGTCTCTGTGTCTCTGAGTTCAGGATGGGATTGTTTATGGGAACAGTGCTGAATGTCACCCACTGGTTTCTGTGTGGAGTGGTTCTCTCTCTGTTAGTTTGTGCCATTCTGTTGGGCAGTAGGAAACCAAATTATTCACATTGACTTTCTTTTCCCTACAGCTTTTTGCAATGACGTTATCGATGTTATTGTGTAGGAATATCGACCCAGATTACGACAAACTCATTCGTTTTCAGTAACAACAAGGCTGCTGGGTTGCTCTGGAACAAAGGAAATCCAGTGTCTTTTATTCTTGGTTTATAACTTCCTATCATAACTTTGCTTCCGGTTTGTGTTTAATCCTTTTTGTGGATTGCAACTGGGACTGGGATCACCACATCAGCTCTCGAACCATTTCGAGGAGTATTCGTTATTCAGTGTTGACACATGATTGTAGAAATCACCTGTTACTGGAGAAATGACATCACCCAATACCAACTTCAATCCAACTCATTTTACCCAAAACCTAATTCAATCAAATCAGCCAGGAGCCCAAAACAGAATATAACAAGCTTATATCAAAAAGCATTGTCTATATTGGAGAGCTGTCAAAAATGCAAAGAGTAAACCTTGGCCTTATTTAAGGAATCATACAGTCTTCATGAAAATATCGGTTTCTTCACAAAATTGGTTGAATAGACATTGGGTAATGGAAACACAAATCAGCAGAATCTATTTTTGAATAATTTTATGTGGATTAATTTTGAGCTTTATTTTGATGACCGCTGCATGACTTGTTTGAATGTGTTTGTTCAATATCAGTACATCAGTGTAACCAAGTGGCCAAGGTACTTTCTGGAATTATTGACTCTGATTTTTTTTGTGAGGGCATGTGTATAGAGGCTGTTGCTGTATGACCACATCCTCCAGACTCATCTCAAAGATTTCATGTAAATACATTGTCCAAACTGCTTCTGGCTTGTGCAAACAAAGGAGAACTTGGGTGTAAAGTTGACTGATCTGAGCATACTTGATATGAAGGATTTTACAATTTGCCTCAACTTTAGTGGAGAATGAGGAAAAGCAGGACCCTCATCACTTTCCTGTATCTGCAAATGTATGTGCAGTTGTCTGTAAAGTTAGGAACAGGCTTGTTATGATGCATCTTATGGGTGAACATCCATCAACATTTTTCTACCTGTGCTTAAACCTGAATTGTACCAAGTACTTGGCGAGTGAGTATTCATTAATCAGTACAGAGTAACATTCGGCTTCAGAAATGAAACAAATATGCTTTAGACAAAACCTTCCAACCTGAATCTGTGTATAGGGAGCCTGCAGTTTTATATGAACAATGTGAAAACTCAACTTAGCCTCATCTGATTGTTTCCTCTCAATTTCCCACTCCAGCCCCTAACCAATCAAAACCTTGGTTCAGATTCCATGATTGATCTTCTACCTTTTTCATCAGATGATGGACAACTGATAGGGCTATAGTATCCAGGAAATCCTCTCGCTCAAGTTAAGGGGAGATTTTCCCCCCAGAAATATGCAGCAGCTGACTCAACATCTGGAAGAATAAATACATTTCATCTGGGTTCTGCCTGCATGTTATCTAACACCTTGTGTTTTGTTTACAACATTCTTTCTAACTTGTCAATCCTGTATTACAATTAATGAATTCTTAGCAGTATTAATCCTTCTAAGGGAGATAGAGATCAGTTCATACTTAATCTTGCAAGCCCAAAGGCAAGTCTACATTGGTTGTAATTCTGCGATTGGGCAGCACTTGCTGAACTAATAGAGGGTGCTGTTGGTGCAATCCAACCAATTTAGGAACATCAGTCAAGCTCATACAGTGAGAGTGTAAATGACAGACATTCACACACACGGAGTTGTTCAAATCTTGCACTTATGCAGGAGTATGAGGACCCTATAGTTTCTTCTGACTTTCTCCGTGGCAATATCTCAGCTAGTTATGTTCAATTTGCAAATCAATCAGCACCCTGTTCTTTAGTTTAAATTATCATTTGACAATTTTGCATTTGGTCTGATGAGTCCAGAATGGGAACATGTTTCACTCTTCAGAAGTATTTCAGTTCTGTTTACCATGTGACCATATATAGAACTTCTTTAAATGGTCAGTTAAAGTCAGTAATGCCTGTGGTTTAGTTGAGCTGTGAATGCTAAAGACTTGTTATTGTTCTTGATTCCATGATTCTATCATTCATTCCAACACAACAAACCTGCTTTATTCCCAAGGGGGTAAAGTGATAGCAGACAGCACTGCCAGCCATAGCAAGCACAAATCAGCAAATACTAGAATAGCTTGATGGATTTGTCAGTATATTCTTGTATAAACCTCCCAGGACCCTATTCTGATCTGTTTTTATCTTTTTAATAAAACTTTCAACCAATGTTTGGGCTTTATACTTTGGTTTTTTTTAATTGAAATCATGAACAGCAATTATAAAGTGCATTCCTGAAGAAGGGCTTATGCCCGAAACGTCGAATTTCCTGTTCCTTGAATGCTGCCTGACCTGCTGCGCTTTTCCAGCAACACATTTTTAGCTTCAATCAACTCTCAGCCAACTTGTCAATAGAGAGGGGATTACTATAATTCAATCTCTTCCCTTACCAATGTATTTGTACCAGAGGTGTAGCGGTGATGGGCAAGGATTGCATTGGGCTTCAGTATGATTCTCTATAACGTTAGTATCTTAACGTACAGCATTTGCTTGAGGATTAATCTTTGCGTAATCTTTGAGCCGGGTGGGGAAGATTCATGATAATGTTTGTGCCTAACCCAGCCACCAAAGGGAGTGCAAGGCAAATCAGGCCGGAATGTATGCCCAGGTACATCGAAGCAGGGAGGATATATATGAGATAGCATGAGCTGATGCTCTGGGATAAGGAAGCAGTTAGAATTTAAAATCTGCTGCTCCAGGGTCTGGTGCGGGCAAATCCACACACAGCTTTCAAAGAGGAATTAGATAAATGGCTGAAGGGAAAAAGAAATTTAAAACGTTGGAGAGGTGAACAGGCTGATGAGTGATATTAATGGAGCTGTTCTTGCTGTGAGCCATATGGACATGGATAAGCTTCTCCTGTTCTTAGAGACTGCATGGTTAACCTCTGCAGCAGTTCAGTCAATGGTGGAAAATGGTGCTGTCATTTGTTTAATAAAGACTTCAGCTTTTTTGTATTTTTTTTCTCAGAATAAAAGTGAATCTGGTCCAAGCAGAGCTTAAACGTTAACCTTTTCCCCCAGCACTCCGTATAGCATTTAATTAGAGGGCAACAGGGAAATTCACAGCTGACCCTACAGGAACCTGTGTGGGAGAGCTCACAGCACAGGAACAGATAAGTGCATAGCTTTTAAACTGTAACCTTGCTGTAAGTCTACAGTAGTGGGTAGTGGGTTGTTTCTTTATTATGTTTTATTGAGATCTGTCTATTGATTACATTTTAAAAGTATAAACCATAAGTACTCCGGTAGCCTGGAGCAGTGTTTTTTTTAAGAGCAGTTATACGCTGCTATTTTCTGGGTCTGTAGATTGTGAAGGAGTAAAGATGGCCTTTAGTAGAGTGATGGGCTCTTCCTGTTGGATGTGGGAGTTTGGGAAGAGTTTCCATGTTAGGTGATGATTTATGATGCAGGATGTTTCTTTTGTTGCGAATCCTATCAGATCATGGAATAACTGGAGTGGAGGTTAGAGATAATGTGGAATTTACAAGAGTTAGGGTGTGTGATGGATGGCAGTTATAGGAAGGGAGAACAGCCACAGATGCAGTCAGGTAGATGGTTAATTCCAGGAAGGGGAGGCAAGTAGTGTAGGAGTCTTCTGTGGCAACCCCCATCTCAAACAAGTATGCTGTTTTGGAACATGTAGGGGGTGATAGACCCTCAGGGGAGTGTAGCAGGAACAACCAACTTTTTGATATCGAGACTGGCTCTAATGTAATGAGGGGTGCATTGGGTTCTGAGCAATTGATTGTGATAGGACTTTCTAGTCAGGGGCACAGACTGACGTTTCCGTGGCCAGCAGCGAAAAATCAGAATTGTGTGTTGCCTCCCTGGTGCCAGGATCAAGGATGTCTCAGAGAGGGTGCAGAATGTTCTCTAGGGAGAGAGGGGCCAGCAGGAGGTTGTCCTACACATTAGAACTAACAACATAGGAGGGAAAAAGGACAAGATTCTGAAGGGAGAATATAGAAAATTAAGCAGGAATTAAAAGGGAGGTCCTTGAGGTAGTAATATCTGGATCTGGTGTTATGATTTGAGGAGGGTAGGAATAGGAGGATAGAGCAGTTGAATATGTGGCTGAGGAGCTGGTGCAGGGGAGAACGATTCACATTTTTGGATCATTGGAATCTCTTCTGGGGTGGAGTCACCTATATGAGAAGTACAGATTGCTGAATTGGAAGGGAACTAATATACTGGCAGGGAGATTTGCGAGAGCTGCTCAGGAGGGTTTAAAGCTGGGGTTGGGGGTGGGGAGATACTGAGGAAAGAGAACAATCTAACACTGGTACAGTTGGGAAAGGGAACAAATCAAAGAGTCAGGGCAGGCAGGAACAAAGCAGAGAACAAGGTGGGACTAATAAATTAAACTGCATTTATTTCAATGCAAGGGGCCTAACAGGGAAGGCAGATGAACATGGGACTGGGATATCATAGTGATTACAGAAACATGGCTCAGGGATGGGCAGGACTGGCAGCTTAAATGTTCCAGGATACAAATGCTACAGGAAGGATAGAAAGGGAGGTGAGAAAGTAGTGGAGTGGTGTTTTTGATAGGGGATAGTATTATTGCTGTGCTGAGGGAGGATATTCCTGGAAATACATCCTGGCAAGTTATTTGGGTGGAACAGAGAAATAAGAAAGGGATGATCACCTCTTTGGGATTGTATTATAGACCCCCTAATCGTCAGAGGGAAACTGAGAAACAAATTTGTAACGAGATTTCGGTGATCTGTAAGAATAATAGGGTGGTCATGGTAGGGGATTTTAACTTTCCAAACACAGACTGGGACTGACATAGTGTTAAAGGTTTAGATGGAGAGGAATTTGTTAAGTGTGTACAAGAAAATTTTCTGTTTTAGTATGTGGATGTACCTACTAGAGAAGGTCAAGTTTTGCACCTACTCTTGGGAAATAAGGCAGGGCAGGTGACTGAGGTGTCAGTGGGAGAGCAGTTTGGGACCAGCGACCATAATTCTATTAATTTTAAAATAGTGATGGAAAAGGATAGACCAGATCTAAAAGTTGAAGTTCTAAATTGGAGGAAGGCCAATTTTGATGGTATTAGGCAAGAATTTTCGGAAGCTGATTGGGGGCAGATGTTTGCAGGTAAAGGGACGGCTGGAAAATGGGAAGCCTTCAGAAATGAAACGAGAGCCCAGAGCCAGTATATTCCTGGTAGGGTGAAAGGAAAGGCTGGGAGGTATAGGGAATGCTTGATGACTCGAAATTAATGTTTCAGTTAAGAAAAAGAGGGAAACATGTCAGGTACAGACTCCTTAGAGTATGTAGGCAATAGGGTATACTTAAGAGGGAAATCAGAAGGGCAAAAAGGGGACATGAGATAGCTTTGGCAAATAGAATTAAGGAAAATCCAAAGGGTTTTTATAAACACTTCAAAAGGGTAACTAGGGAGAGAATAGGACCCCTCAAAGATCAGCAAGGCAGCCTATGTGCGGAGTCACAGGCGATGGGGGAGATACTACATGAGTATTTTGCATCAGTATTTACTGTGGAAAAGGATATGGAATGTAGGGATGGTGACATTTTGAAAAATGTCCGCATTACAGAGGAGGAAGTGCTGGATGTTTCGAAACGCATAAGATGGATAAATCTGCACAACCTGATCAGGTATACTCTAGAATCCTGGGGGAAGCTATGGAAGTGATTGCTGGGCTCCATGCTTGAGATATTCGTATCATCAATAGTCATAGGTGAGGTGCTGGAAGACTGGAGGTTGTGTGACATGGCGCTACTATTTAAGAAAGGTGGTAAGGAAAAGCTGGGGAACTAATTGACCAGTGAGCCTGACATTGGAGGTGAGCAAGTTGTTGAAGAGAATCCTGAGGAACAGGATTTGCATGTATTTGGAAAGGCAAGGACTGATTAGGGACAGTCAACATGGCTTTGTGCGTGGGAAATCATGTCTCATGAACTTGATTTGAGTTTTTTGAAATAGTAATGAAGAGGATTGATGAAAGCAGAGTAGTGGATGTGATCTATATGGACTTCAGAAAGGCATTCGACATAGGAGGTATAGTTAGTAAATTTGCAGATGACACCAAAATTGGAGTGTAGTGGACAGTGAAGAAAGTTACCTCTGTGTACAATAGGATCTTGATCAGATGGACCAATGGGCTGAGGAGTGGCAGATGGAGTTTAATTCAGATAAATGCGAGGTGCTGCATTTTGGGAAAGCAAATGGGGGCAGGACTTATACACTTAATGGCAAGGTCCTGGGAGTGTTGCTGAACAAAGAGACCTTGGAGTGCAGGTTCATAGCTCCTTGAAAGTGGAGTCGCAGGTCAATAGGATAGTGAAGGCGGCGTTTGGTATGCTTTCCTTTATTGGACAGAGCATGACTATACAATTTGGGAGGTCATGTGGCTGTATAGGATGTTGGGTAGGCCGCTTTTGAAATATTGCATGCAACTCTGGTCTCCATCCTATCAGAAAGTTGTTGTGAAACTTGAAAGGGTTCAGAAAAGATTTACAAGGATGTTGCCAGGGTTGGAGGATTTGAGCTACAGGGAGAGGCTGAACAGGCTGGGACTGTTTTCCCTGGAGCATCGGAGGCTGAGGAGTGACCTTTATAGAGGTTTATAGAATCATGAGGGGGATGGATGGGGTAAACAGACAAGGTCTTTTCCCTGGGATGGGGTTTCCAGAACTAGAGGACAAAGGTTTAGGGTGAGAGGGCAAAGATTTAAAAAGGATCTAAGGGACAACTTTTTCACACACAAGGTGGTATGTGTATGGAATGAGCTGCCAGAGAAAGTGGTAGAGGCTGATACAATTGCAATATTTCAAAGGCACCTGGATTAGTATATGAATAGGAAGGGTTTAGAGGGATATAGGCCAAGTGCTGGTAAATGGGACTAGATTAGGTAGGGATATCTGGTCAGTGTGGCCGAGTTGGACTGATGGTCTGTTTCTGTGCTGTACATCTCTATGACTCTGTGATTGGAGCAGGAGGCTAAAGGAATTGCAGCTGAAGTGGTTAAAAAAAATTATAAAAGTTGGAGTTAATGAATCCAGTTTCAATTAATTGTCAACATCAGATTACCTATATCTCCATGAGAATGTTTGTTGGGGGAGTGGTGTAATAACAGGCAGAGATTGACTATATTACATTGTTCAGTGCCGGATATGCTCAGGTCTGATATTTGGAATAATGGTTAGTGATTATTAGGAATAACTTGTAAACATAGGAAGATGGTTGTGGTTGTTGGAGGTCAGTCATCTCAACTCCAGGACATCGCTGCAGGAGTTCCTCTGCGTAGAGTCCTTGGCTCAACCATTTTCAATGGCTACATCGATGACCTTCCCTTTAGCATAAGGAAGATTAGATTAGATTAGATTACTTATAGTGTGGAAACAGGCCCTTCGGCCCAACAAGTCCACACCGACCCGCCGAAGCGCAACCCACCCATACCCATACCCATACCCCTACCCCTACATTTACCCATTACCTAACACTATGGGCAATTTAGCTTGGCCAATTCACCTGACCTGCACATCTTTGGACTGTGGGAGGAAACCGGAGCACCCGGAGGAAACCCACGCAGACACGGGGAGAACGTGCAAACTCCACACAGTCAGTCGCCTGAGTCGGGAATTGAACCCGGGTCTCAGGCGCTGTGAGGCAGAAGGGCTAACCACTGTGCCACCGTGCCGCCCATAAGGAGATGTTCTTGACTCCTCAGCTACTGAAGCAGCCCATGTCCAGATGCAACAATATCTGGGCGCTTTACAAACTTGGACTGAAAAGTGGCAAGTAATAACCATCTCTCATGAGAGACAATTTAATATCATCTAACAACGGTGATGCCACTGAATGTTAAGATCTCCCACAATCAATATTCTGGGGTTACAATTGGTCAGAAACTGAACTGGACTCACTATATAAATACTGTGGCTAGAAGAACAAGACAGATGAGGAATACTGCGGTGCGTAACCCACCTCCTGACTCCCAAAGCCTGCCCAATATCGACAAGGCACAAGTCAGGAGTGGGATGGAACCCTTCCCCACTTGCCTGGATGGGAGTAGCCCCAACATTTAAGAAGTTTAACATCGTTCAGGATAAAGTCTGCAAAGTTGGCATCACATTGCAAACGTTGACCTCTCCGTAGGAACAGTATTATTGAGAGGGACAACGTCAGCAGATATTTTGAAACATCATCTCCCTTAAGTTCACCTCCAAACAACTCACCCTCATGACTTGGAAATATACAGCTGTTCCTTCACTGTCACTGAATCAAAATCCTGGAATGGCCAATATTATGGAAGAGATAAACCCCCCTCAGAATATATTAAGAGGATCACATGGACTCTAACCTCTTGTTTTAAAAGGCAAGTGCCGGGCATTGCATTCTGGATGAAATTTGATTTGTCAAACTACCCGTCTTGAAGCAAAACACACTTTATTCATACACTGTAGTTAAAATACAACAGATGAAAGACAGAATTGGAATAACCTAACTCTAAGTAATTTATTATTCTAAGTTTTCCAATAATGAAAAAACAGTAACTGTTCCAATATAGTTACATCTCAAACACACTCTTGGCAAAGACAAATTTTGTAAAAGAGATTGTCTCACTTGCAATTCTCCAGTCCAGGAGGAAACACATCAAGAAAGGGAGTAGCAGCGAGAGATGTACTGCAGCTTCAAGACTCCAGCAATTGCTACTGAAAAACTACAAGTAAATATCTTGGTTCTGTGGGAGCTCGATCCCACCCATTCAGGCTGCTTCTATTGTTCCAACTTAAAAAGAACCCAAGATCTCACAAATGGTTTACTTTATTAGCTCTGAGTGGATCAATCAGCACTTCTATCTCAATCCTTTTTGAAAAAGGACAAAATACACTTCTTAAAACCATAGTATCATCACACCTCCTTAACAGAACTGTGGGTATATATTTGGGCAGATTGACTCCAGTAGTTCAACAAGGCAGCTCACCACCTCCTTCTCAAGGCAACTATCAGACAGTGATGCTCATATCCTACAAGTGAATAAGTAAAAAGCTTATATAAAATTACTGAGCGGCTTAAGCGTGTGCAATAATATCTGTCAATGGATTCACTTTGACGCAGAAAAAGACATTAAGAATTATACTGAGCTTTTAATGAAGCTTGCTGCAGCTGCTGCTACACTTTGAAAAAGGGTGAAGCACTTTGTACTGCACAGTTCTTGCTGGTGACGTTTGGCCTTCCTTTTAGAAGGGGTGAAGGCCTAACGTGGGATGACACGGTTCTGAAGAAGTGTCTGACTGTCAGGAGGTGACTCACAGCTTTGAAATGTATTAGCTGACATTGAGAAGTGCTGAGTCCCAGGTGTAACAGATTGATACAAGTACTCACATGAAACCTCACTAGATAATTCAGTTCATTTAACACCTGTGGCTCTGTTTGAGGAACACGTCTTGTGTGTCACAAATTGTTTGAACAGGACAAAAGAAGTTTTGAAGCTGCAAGAAGATGTAGGGGTGAAGGTTAAGCATGCATGTGAGTTCTCACTATGGGTTTAACTCTTCCATTTGCCTTAAAATTATGGTGTTATACTGCTCTATGTGTTGTAATTTAGATACAATTTACTGGACAGGCACAATTATGTCTATAACAGAACAGCAAGACCAGTGATTTATGATCAGATTGAGTTGCCTGAAAGAGTGGTGGAAACAGATTCAGTGATCACTCTCAAAAGAGAATGGTTAGGCAAGGACCCAAAACAGATGTAATGTCTTCCTGTTTGAGAAGTTCTGGGATATTTGAATACAAGAACAGAAAACTTTCCAACTGTTCTATCGTTCATTGAAGTAACGGCTGAAAGTTTTAATGTGTTCAGACACCTTTATCATGAAGTGAATTCTAATAATTTCCCAGCAACAGATTGTAAGCTACTTAATTCATAATTCCTTGGTTGACATCTGCCACTTTTCTTCAACAGCATTGTGACTTGTACAACTTTCCAACCTAAAGGGACTTCCCAAAATCAAGTGAACCTTGGATAATTATAACACATCCATGATTGTTCTCACCTATTGTTTAAACCCCAAGACTGAATTGATAAATTAACTTTTGTTGTTACTTGACAATCCTGAAGCAATAGTAGTGCAATTATTTTCGAGCGGAGAGATTCATTAAGTGTTGTTACCGAGGAAATATCAAACAATGGGGGACAATCATTTTGGAACTCTGATCTTAATGAGTCATTTCATTAAGATAATCTTGAAAATCATAATAGAAAAAGTAATAACACATTTGGAGCAGAAATTAATGAAACTGGATTTGGACCTGGAATAAAGAAGAGCAGAGGAACTATTTAGTTTGAGAATGATCTTTGGTAAGTACGTGGAACAAAAATATGAGAATATGTTTTGTAAATGACAATGTACTTGATGATATTGATCACTGTTATGGACAAGAATAGACCCTCCCAAAACATTTCAGGAAAGTAGCCCAGACCCTAACTTTACTAGTTGTTCAAAGCAGGTGTAATATAGATATTCCAGGAGGGATGCAGCTGGTCAAACCACTTAGTTCTAAACAACCATAGGTTTAGATGGAGATGAGTATGTTAAGTATGTATAAGACAATTTTTAGATTCAGTATGTGGACGTACCTACTAGAGAAGGTGCAAAACTTGACCTACTCTTGGGAAATAAGGCAGGGCAGGTGACTGAGGGGTCAGTGGGGGAGCACTTTGGAGCCAACAACCATAATTCTATTCGTTTTAAAATAGTGATGGAAAAGGATAGACCACATTTAAAGTTGAAGTTCTAAATTGGAGAAAGGCCAATTTTGACGGTATTAGGCAAGAACTTTCAAAAGCTGATTGGGGGCAGATGTTCGCAGGTAAAGGGACGGCTGGAAAATGGGAAGCTTTCAGAAATGAGATAACAAGAATCCAGAGAAAGTATATTCCTGTCAGGGTGAAAGGGAAGGCTGGTAGGTATAGGGAATGCTGGATGACTAAAGAAATTGAGGGTTTGGTTAAGAAAAAGGAGGAAGCATATGTCAGGTAGAGACAGGATAGATCGAGTGAATCCTTAGAAGAGTATAAAGGCAGTAGGAATATACTTAAGAGGGAAATCAGGAGGGCATCAGATAGCTTTGGGCAAATAGAATTAAGGAGAATCCAAAGGGTTTTTACAAATACATTCAGGACAAAAGAGTAACTAGGGAGAGAATAGGGCCCCTCAAAGATCAGCAAGGCGGCCTTTGTGTAGAGCTGCAGAAAATGGGGGAGATACTAAATGAGTATTTTGCATCAGTGTTTACTGTGGAAAAGGATATGGAAGATATAGACTGTAGGGAAACAGATGATGAGATCTTGCAAAATGTCCAGATTACAGAGGAGGAAGTGCTGGATGTCTTGAAATGGTTAAAAGTGGATAAATCCCCAGGACCTGATCAGGTGTACCCGAGAACTCTGTGGGAAGCTAGGGAAGTGATTGCTGGGCCTCTTGCTGAGGTATTCGTATGATCGATAGTCACAGGTGAGGTGCCAGAAGACTGGAGATTGGCTAACATGGTACCACTGTTTAAGAAGGGCGGTAAAGACAAGCCAGGGAATTATAGACTGGTGAGCCTGACTTCGGTGGTGGGCAAGTTGTTGGAGGGAATCCTGAGGGACAGGATGTACATGTGTTTGGAAAAGCAAGGACTGATTTGGGATAGTCAACATGGTTTTGTGCGTATCTCACAAACTTGATTGAGTTTTTTGAAGAAGTAACAAAGAAGATTGATGAGGGCAGAGCAGTAGATGTGATCTATATGGACTTCAGTAAGGCATTCAACAAGGTTCCCCATGGGAGACTGATTAGCAAGGTTAGATCTCATGGGAAGAAAGTGAGGTCTGCAGATGCTGGAAATCAGAGCTGAAAATGTGTTGCTGGAAAAGCGCAGCAGGTCAGGCAGCATCCAAGGAACAGGAGAGTCGACGTTTCGGGCATAAGCCCGAAGAAGGGCTTCCTGAAGAAGGGCTTATGCCCGAAACGTCGAATCTCCTGTTCCTTGGATGCTGCCTCACCTGCTGCGCTTTTCCAGCAACACATTTTTAGATCTCACGGGATACAGGGAGAACTAGCCATTTTAATACAGAACTGGCTTAAAAGTAGAAGACAGAGGGTGGTGGTGGAGGGTGTTTTTCAGACTGGAGGCCTGTGACCAGTGGAGTGCCACAAGAATCGATGCTGGGCCCTCTTTGTCATTTATATAAATGATTTGGATGCGAGCATAAGAGGTACAGTTAGTAAGTTTGCAGATGACACCAAAATTGGAGGTGTAGTGGACAGCAAAGAGGGTTACCTCAGATTACAACGGGATCTGGACCAGATGGACCAATGGGCTGAGAAGAGGCAGATGGAGTTTAATTCAGATAAATGCGAGGTGCTGCATTTTGGGAAAGCAAATCTTAGCAGGACTTATACACTTAATGGTAAGGTCCTAGGGAGTGTTGCTAAACAAAGAGACCTTAGCGTGCAGGTTCATAGCTCCTTGAAAGTGGAGTCAAAGTTAGATAGGATAGTGAAGAAGGTGTTTGGTATGCTTTCCTTTATTGGTCAGAGTATTGAGTACAGGAGTTGGGAGGTCATGTTGTGGCTGTACAGGACATTGGTTAGGCCACTGTTGGAGTATTGCGTGCAATTCCGGTCTTCCTATCAGAAAGATGTTGTGAAACTTGAAAGGCTTCAGAAACGATTTACAAGGGTGTTGCCAGGGTTGGAGAATTTGAGCTATGGGGAGAGGCTGAACAGGTAGGGCCTGTTTTCCCTTGAGCATCGGAGGCTGAGGGGTGACCTTATAGAGGTTTACAAAGTTATGAGGGACATGGATAGGATAAATAGACAAAGTCTTTTCCCTGGGGTCGGGGAGTCCAGAACTAGAGGGCAGAGGTTTAGGGTGAGAGGGGAAAGATATAAAAGAGACCTAATGGGAAACATTTTCACACAGAGGGTGGTACGTGTATGGAATGAGCTGCCAGAGGATGTGGTGGAGGCTGGTACAATTGCAATATTTAAAAGGCATTTGGATGAGTATATGAATAGGAAGGGTTTGGAGGGATATGGATCGGGCGCTGGCAGGTGGGACTAGATTGGGTTGGGATATCTGGTCGGCATGGACCGAAGGGTCTGTTTCCATGCTGTACATCTCTATGACTCTATAAACAAAACAAAAGTTGTTTGCAAGATTACTGAATGAAACACAAACAGAAGAACAGAATAACTTAATCTATCCAAAAATGCAGCAGATCATCCCAACCTAATGATGCTGTTCCAAATACTTGCAACAATCCCCATAAACTCTGGTATATGAACACCAGAAAGATAAAAGCAAGAGTTAGAAGGTATATATTCAAAAATAAACTGATGAAGATTGGAATGGATAGTGTTACACTGGAACAAGTTGGGATAGATTTGTTTATTTAAAATAAATGATAACAGATGATAGCAGGGGTGATGCAGAAGTTAGAACAACAATAGAGACTGTCAGAAATATTTTGTGAAGGTGAAGAATGTGTTAATGACAAGAAAATTCAAAATTGTAACAAGGAAATAAATTTTTAAGACACAGCAAGTATCAACTTTCCTACTGGTCACAGAAACATGGACAATATGTAAAGGTCTGTGGAAGAAAATAAATGCTTTTGAGATGTGGATACTAAAAATTCCATCAATGGGCCAGAAGCCAAATTTAACAGGTAAAATTGTAAAAACATTATGAATATTTAAAAAGTATTGCTGAAAAAAAAACTTTGTTGAGCCCTATAAAGCTACAGCGCTCACTTTTAGAGGACAAACTAGAGGCAGCAGAACGAGAGGTCAACCTAACCACAGTTGGATGATGGATATCATGGAATAGTTGCAAATAGACCACAGTGTGTATGGTACAAGGATGTACAAGGTAGATGGGTGTCTCCCGTGCCAGCTGATCATCTGGCAGGAGCAGCCAAGAGTTCCTGTCCCTGGTTCAACATTAAGTTCCTTGGGATGTCATCAATCTGACCCCGTTCTCTGTGCTGTGAAGATATTTTTCAGCATATCCTCTAACTCATTGTGACAATCACATTGTGAAGAGGTTTACCTTGCTTCTGATCTCAGTTTTAACTGCAGATCCTCCAATAAACCTTAGGATTGCGATTCTCCAAATGTTGCCAAAATGCCACATTTTATTTTCTCAGAGAATGCTTGAAGATATTGCTAGCTCATTATAGGCCTCCAATATGAAGCATCTTCCATGGCTACTATCATCTTAAGAATGACTAGTTTTTTTTTCGGGAGGTTGGAGATTAGTCCCATTTTAGAAGCTCCCACATATTGAAGGGAGGTTGTATGTGAACCACAGCCATTGGATCAGAGTATCTCACTGGATACCAAGTTAGAATTCTGGTTTTTATTCATCTGGGCTCTCTGCAGTGAGGAATTTCATTTACATATTGACAAACTCAAGTATTGTGTCCAATGCTTTTGGAAGATGTGGAGGCTTTGGTGAGAGTTTATGAAAGCAACTCTGGAGATGAGCAACTCCAGTTAGATAAACTAATTGGAGAAGCTCTGATTGCTTCATTTATTAATGAGAAAGTAGAGAAGAAATTTGAATCACGTATTCAAATCATGTGAGAATGGAAAGAGTAGATATACAGAAACAGGTCTCATTGGTGAAGAGACAAAAAGCAGACCACACCAACTGAAGGCAATTTACAAAAAGAATCAGTGATACCAAGGAAATAGGGAAAACTATTTTCCAGTGCAAGTGACTGGAATCTAGGATTCATTGCCCCGGGGCCTTGTGCAGGCAAATTCAATCATGGCTTTCAAAACAGAATTGGACAAAGAGTTGAAGGGCAAAAGAAATTTCAGCTGGGGGGGGAGGCAGGCTATCAGAAAGACAGATGAGTAATATTAACTGAGCTAGTCTTGCAAAAAAAAAACCCATGAACGTGGATAAGCTCCTCCTGTCCAGATCCTGGTGCGAGAGTCAGACTGTACTGGAAAGCCTGTGGGGAGGTAGTTCTCGGAGGAATTGACAGAAGGTTGTGGATTGTTCAATGTTTTTACTGGAATGAAAGCTGTGTAAACTCGATAGAGGAATTCTTCCTCAGTGACAATTTCATTAAATACTCCAGGAATTTTGGTCCAACTACAATTACATAAGATCCCAAGCGATACGAGCAGAAGCAGACCATTCAGTCCATTGAATCTGCTCCATCTTTCAATGAGATCATGGCTGATCAGAAGGGGGATGGGAACCTGAGGTGTAGTTCCAGTGCACAGGAGGATGAGAGTAGGGAGGGCAAGACAGGATTTCATGGTCACAGGAATTTGCTGGCAGACAGCAAACTGGTTTGAAGCATGTCTACTTCAATGCCAGAAGTATCCAAAATAAGGTGGGTGAGCTTGCAGCGTGGATAGGTACCTGGGACTTCGATGTTGTGGCCATTTTGGAGATATGGATAGAGCAGGGTCAGGACTGCATTGATGCAGGTTCCAGGGTTTAGATCTTTCATTAAGAACAGGGAAGGCAGTAAAAGAGGGGTGGTGTGGCCTAGTTAGTGAAGGATAGTAGAACGGTGGCTGAAAGAACTTTTGACAAGGACTCATCTACTGAGGTAGTATGGACTAAGGTTAGAAACAGGAGAGTCACACTGCTGGGAATTTTTTTTTATAGGTCTCCGCAGTGTTCCAGGGATGTGGAGGAGAGGAGCATCAAAATAATTCTGGGTAGGAGTGGAAGGAACAGGGTGGTCATTAAGGGGGACTTGAACTTCCCCAACATTGACTGGAAAAGCTATAACTCTAGTATGTAGGATGGATCAGTTTTTGTCCAATGTGTGTTGGAGGGTTTCCTGACACAGTATGTCGAAGGGCCAACAATAGGGGAGGCCACACTGGATCTGATGCTTGGTAATGAACCAGGCCAGGTGTTTGATTTAGTTGTAGTGAGCACTTTGGAGAGTGTAACCATAATTCAGTTGCGTTTAGTTTAGCGATGGAAAGGGATAGGTACATGCCACAGGGCAAGATTTGTACCTGCTGCTTCCAGCCGTCAGTTCCAGCTGTCCACTGCAGTGGCCGGTATATTGGGTCCAGGTCGATGTGCTTGTTGATTGAATCAGTGGATGAGAGCTATGCCTCTAGGAATTCCCTGGCTGTTCTCTGTTTGGCTTAGGGTAGGAATAGGGCCAGTCAAAGACAGAAGTGGGAAGTTGTGTGTGGACTCTGTGGAGATCGGAGAGGTGCTAAATGAATATTTCTCATCGGGTTTCACTCAGGAAAAGGAAATTATTGTAGAGGAGAATGAGATACGAGATATTAGATAGGAGAGGGAAGCACTGAAAGCACTAAGAAATGATAAGAACATAATCATACTACCAGCAGATAAAGGCAGAATGACTGTCACCCTAGATAAATCAGATTACATCAAAAAACCACAACACCTACTAGCAGACACCAACACCTACCAAATGAAGGATTCTGACCCCACACCACAACTCACCAATAGAATAAATAACACACTAAGGAATCTACAAAAAAACGGACAGATAACCAAAGCTGACCTACAAAGAATGAAACTGGAAAGCAACAACACCCCCAGATTCTATGGACTACCCAAGTACACAAACCAGACATCCCACTCAGACCCATAGTATCACTACCAGGGACACCAGCATACAAACTGGCCAAAGAACTACAACAGAAACTGAAACACCTGGTCAGCGGATCCAAACACTCCATACAATCAACACAGGAATTCTTGGACGCCATCAGGAATACACACATAGACAAAGAAGAAACCATGATCTCATTCGACGTGACGGCACTGTTCACTTCGATTGACAAAACCCTAGCCAGAGAAACAATAGCCAACCTACTGGACATACAGAACAGAAAACAGGAGGCGGAACCTATCAACAAAGACGGCATACTTAAACTACTGGACTTGTGCCTCACTGCACACTTTACATTCAACAATCAGATATACGAACAAATCAATGGAACACCCATGGGATCACCAATCTCGGGACTCATAGCAGAGGCAGTTATGCAAAGGTTAGAACAAACAGCCCTACCACAAATTCAACCCAAACTCTGGGTCAGATATGTCAATGACACGTTTGTAATCATCAAAAACACGGAAATAGAAAAAACACACTGGATCATCAACGCCACACTCACAGGAATCCGATTCACGAGAGAAGAAGAAAAGGATAGCCAACTCCCATTCCTAGACGTGATAGTACAGAGAACACCGAACGGAGAATTCACCACAAGGGTACACAGGAAAACAACACACACAGACCAAGTCCTAAACTATGAAAGTAACCACCCCAACACACACAAACGAAGCTGCATCAGGACACTATTCAAAAGAGCCACAACACACTGCAGTACACCAGAACTGCGAAAAGAGGAAGAGGAACACCTATACAAGGTATTCGCCAAAAACGGATACCCGCGCAACTTTATCAACAGGTGCCTAAGAGATAGACCACGGAACGAGGACATGCCACAACCAAAAGGACTAGCCACACTACCATACATCAGGAGCGTTTCAGAACTGACAGCCAGACTACTGTGACCCCTAGGACTCATAACGGCACACAAACGAACAGCCACGCTCAGACAACAACTTACTAGAACAAAGGAGCCGATACCCAACATGAGCAAAACTAATGTAGTTTACAAAATACCATGCAAGGACTGCACAAAACACTATATAGGACAAATAGGAAGACAGCTAACAATCCGCATACATGAACATCAACTAGCCATGAAACGACATGACCAGCTATCCCTAGTAGCCACACACTCAGACAACAAGCAACATGAATTCGACTGGGAAAACACTACTATCATAGGCAAGCCAGACAGAGAACAGCCAGGGAATTCCTAGAGGCATGGCATTCATCCACAAACTCCATCAACAAACACATCGACCTGGACCCAATATACCAACCACTACAGCGGACAGCTGAAACTGACACCCGGAAGCGGCAAGGACAGACCACTATAAATACCGGAAGAAACATCAAAGAAGTGCTTCGCAGGAGGCTCCATAGCACTGATGATGTCTCCTAGCCAGGGGACGAAACGTTTGCAACAAAAACTTCCAGCTCGGCGAACAGAACCACAAGATATTAGACTAGAAAGGAAGGTTAATAAGGAAGAGATGTTACCAATTATAGAAGGAGTGAAAGTAGACAAGTCCCCTGGGCTAGATGGGATTTACCCGAGGATTCTCTGGGAAGCTAGGGAGGTGGTTTGGAGCCTTTGGCTTTGATCTTTGAGTCACCATTGTCTACAGGTTTAGTACCAGAGGACTGGAGGATTGAAAATGTTGTGCACTTGTTCAAGAAGGGCAGTAGAGATGGCCCAGGTAATTATAGACCAGTGAGCCTTACATCTGTTGTAAGAAAGATTTTGGAAAGGATTATGAGAGATAGGATTTATAATCATCTAGCAAGCAACAATTTGATTGCAGATAGTCAACATGGTTTCATCAAGGGCAGGTCATGTCTCACAAACCTCATCGAGTTTTTTGAGGAGGTGCCCAAACATATAGATGAGGGTAGGGCAGTTGATGTGGTGTACATGGACTTCAGTAAGGCCTTTGATAAGGTTCTACATGGTAGGCTGTTGGAGAAAATGCAGAGGCATGGGATTGGGGTGATTTAGCAGTTTGGATTAGAAACTGGCTTTCTGTAAGGAGGCAGCAAGTAGTGGTTGATGGGAAATATTCAGCCTGGAGTCCGGTTACTAGTGGTGTGCCACAAGGTTCTGTTTTCGGACACTGCTGTTTGTCATTTTTATAAATGACTTAAATGAAGGCATAGGTGGATGGATTAGTAAGTTTGAAGATCACACTAAAGTTGGAGAAGGAGTGGACAGTTTGGAAGAATATTACAGGTTGCAGGGGAAGTGAATAAACTGCAGAATTAAGCCGAGAGGTGGCAATGGAGTTCAATGCAGCTAAATGTGAGGTGATGCACTTTGGGAAGAATAACAGGCAGAGTACTCGGTCAGTGGAAAGATTCTTAGTCGTGTGGATGTGCAGAGGGATCTTGGAGTCCATGTGCTTAGATCGCTGAAAGTTGCCACCCAGGTGGATAGTGCTGTTCAGAAGGCATACGGTGTGTTAGGTTTTATTGGTAGAGGGATTGAGTTCCAGAGCAGTGATGTCATGCTGCAACTGTACAAAACGCTGTGCGGCCACACTTGGAATATTGTGTAAGGTTCTGGTCGTCCTGTTACAGGAAGGATGTGGAAGCATTGGAAAAGGTGCAGAGGAGATTTACCAGGATGTTGTCTGGTCTGGAGAGAAGGTCTTATGAGGAAAGGCTGAGGGACTTGGGGAAAGAAGGTGGCTAAGGGGGGATTTGATAGAGACATACAAGATGATCAGAGGATTAAATAGGGTAGATAGTGAAAGTCTTTTTCCTACAATGATGATGTCAGCGTGTACAAGGAGGCATAGCTACAAATTGAGGGGTGATAGATTTAAGACAGACGTCAGAGGCAGGTTCTTTACTCAAAGAGTGGCAAGGGCGTGGAATGTCCTACCTGCCAATATAGTTAACTCAGCCACATTAGGGAGACTTAAACAATCCTTGGATAAGCACATGGATGATGATGGGATAGTGTAGGGGGATGGGCTTAGATTAGTTCACAGGCCGACAAAACATCAAGGGCCAAAGGGCCTGTTCTGCGCTGTATTGTTCTATGTTCTATGAATAGTCCCCTTTCTGGCCTTTTCCCCATAACCTTTGCTTCCTTTGCTGATGAAAATCTTTCTCTCTCTCTCAACCTCTGCATCATCCTGTCAAGCCCCCTAAGAATCTTACATGTTTGGTCTCCTCATTCTTCTGAACTCCAATGAGTACAAGTCCAACCCACTCAATGTCTCCCATCCCTCCATGCCTGGGATCAACCTAGTCAACCTTCTCTGGCCTGCCTTTAATGCCAACTTTTTCTTTCCTTTGATCAGGAGACAATAGTTGTTTGTAGAATTGAGCTGTGGGCTGGCAGTGCCTGGTATAATTTAACAAGATCACTCCATTTAGAGTCAGAGGTGTACAGCATGGATTTCTTCTACATCGTTGTCTTTAAACAACAACATTTCATTTGCTTTCACTCTTTCCTGCTAACTTGGACAATGTACCCTCATGAATGGACAAAAACCCCTCATATTCTATAACTTTTCTGCAGTCTTTCACCATTTAAATAATATTCTGTTCTTCTGTTCCTCCTGCCAAAGTGTACAACCTCATATTTCCCACATTATATTCCAACTGCTAAGTTTTTGCCAATTCATTAACCTGTCCGCAGCCCTTTGCAGATACTTTGTGTCACCCACAATCTTGGTGATTATCCATTCACCTCCTTCATCCAAGATATTAACATTTTCATTCTTTGGCGGATTATTATTTCAGTGTAATTTTCAGGATGTTAGTGTCTACTCTGCACAGCCTGCTGGTGCTTTAAATCGGCTCAACCCGCTACCTGTCTTCAGTCAAGACTCATGGCTGTTGGAGAAAGTATTCTTTCATTTGACAGAGAAATGCCTTGGGCTGATGTGGCAGCCTCTATGCCGGGTTCAAGCCCCACCTGCTGCAGGAGAGATGTCTAAACATTTCCGACCAGGTTGGTTATTGGAAGAAGCTATGAGAAGTTAAACTGTAGTTGGCAGGGCCCGAATCTGGGGCGAGTGAAGGGTTACATCGTCTTCATTTACAGCTGCTGAGGTCCGCCTCTGATCAATGGGACCTGACTCCACCCACCTCTCCAGCTCCTCGGTTCTTGCCAAATAAATAGTGCAACAAAATTCTCTGTGCAATCACAGAAAGTGAGAAGATTTAGTGGCAGAGGAACAGATCAGCTCCAAGGCAGAAAGGTAGGAGCTATTTGTGATGGTTTATTCCTCGAGTGAGAGTTCTGACTTTATTCCAGAATAAGGCTCCCATAGGCACCGTTTCCTTTAGGAAATGTGAGATGGGTTGGGATCTAATTGCAATCATTTCCCGATAATCCCACACGACTCTCTGGGAGGATACTGTCCATTGCTTGGACATTAAATGCTGGAGTCTAACGATACTGCTTTAAAACGATATTTTGGAAAGTTTATTTGACTTTAGCAAAACTGCTTTGAAATGTGGAGAACAATAAAGAAGTGAATATGTTGAGCGCTAATAGAATTTGTTAAACATTTTGGAAAAGCTGTGACGTGAATGTTCAATGACGGATTGGGTTGAACCAAAGTACAACACAAAAGTAAGACTGACGAAATAAGAATGTTAAGTGGTGAAAATAAATTAATAAGTGGAAAAACAAATTTAAAATAGATGGAATTGCTGCTGCTGGCCTGTGAGATTTAATGGGAGAGAGAGAGATTGAGATGAACATGTTGGGCAGATTAGAGGAAGTGTGTGGTTTGAGTGAACACATCTTTGTCCAGCCGAACCTTATTCTCCTCACATTGCACAGCGATTGCAGCCAGATTAATCTTCACCAAATCAAACTGGATAAAAATATCCTGGGATTGAGAACATTCTGTCAGTTCCAGAGTACAGGCAGATAGGGAATGCAATTTAGGTGAGCTGGGAGCAATGCCAAAGTGGATAGATTCTCAGGAGGAAGAGAAAAGGTACTTAAATATCCAATAGAAGTGTAACCTGCCAGACTGTACGTGATGACATGGAGAGTGGGATTAGGGTGGGTGGATGGATGGTAATGTCCAGGCCTCCTGCTGTCTGTACCAGGAGTAGTGAGATGTACCAGTGCATCAGGAAGTGTCAGCTGAAACCTGCTGGTGCAAGAAATTAACTATAAATATTGAACATGCAAAAAGTAAATTCCTCTCTGGGATAAGACTTGCCACCAATATTATGGGTGAAATTAGTTTGGGTGCTGGATGTTGTTAATTCCCCTTTTCTCCAGTTTATTTGGAGAAGATTGAATAGGACATAAAACATTGCTCTTATAAAGAGGTATTCATATTTAAGAACTCAAATAGCTCCTTTGTCAGACTGCAGTTTTCTGTTTGTACTTTCAGGTACAGGAGCCATGCAGTTTTACCAACTGTACTTGATTGGAATCCTGCTCACAACAGTTGGAGTTTTCACAGGTAAGAGAGCATCTGGCTGGACCCTGGGTGTGAGAACGGTGTGAAATACAAAGTAGGAAGGTCAAATCTAGAGAAGTCCAGGACATTTGGTTTACTTCCCAATGCTCAATAAAAATATTATGGTTGCGAGCAAACTTTAACTTAGTGACACTGCAACAGTGGGCAGTCCTCTAAACTTCCACTCTTTGGAATCACAGGAGGAGAATTCGGTGAGTGTGTAGCGAAGAGTATAATGAATCCGTCTAGGAGTGGGTAATGTACAGAACAGGTGCCAGTGTAGGGTCTATGGTGAATAAGCAGTGTGAAGCAGTGGCTTTAATGCAGTGAGTCAGTGTATAAGAAGCAGTAATAGTATGGGAGATTTTGACTAATGAGTCAATGTGCAGTACCACAGTTCCTACAATGAGCCAGTGCTAGGGCAAGAAACCATGGACCCTGGTCTTTCAGATGCTCAGAATGAAGAATTATAGTCAGGGTGGAATCAAATTATATATACAAAACATCTTACCGTTTTTCACTCTATACAAAACCCACCTGAAGTCCAGGTTTCAATATGATACTCCTCGTTGCTCAGACTGTGCAGACAGCTCTCCTCTCAGCCTTGCCCTAGGCAATATCAACTCGGCAACATCCAAAACACTTTCACTTTGTTAACAGAAGACCATAAGACGTAGGAGTGGAAGTAAGGCCATTTGGCCCATCGAGTCCACTCCACTATTCAAATCTGCAGTCTCCCCATGCCAAACTCCAGATCTTATACAATTACCTTGTTACAATACAAGCATGTAACGTTAATACATCCATATTAACAGGTACATTGCATTTTGCTTTGAGTGATAAATATTCTCATTTTATATCGAGAGAAAACATTTATAGATGGCCAGCGTGCTTTATATAATAAGAAGATAAATTGCTACAGATAATGGAAATCTGAAATATAAACTGAAATGCTGGAAATATTAAGCAGACCAGCGAAATTCTGTGGAAAGAAAGAAAGAGACAAAGTCAATGCTTTATAACCAAAGATCTGCACCGTGATGAAGAGTCACTGATCTGTCTCTTTCTGCCACCAAACTTGTGAGCACTTCCAATACAATCCAATTCAATTGGAGCAAAATAACTCCTTCAGTCAACCTTTGGAATAGCAATCAGACTTGTGAGCCTCTCCCCATTAAGAATCCCAGTAGAAGCAGAGTGAAATCAAAGTGCTGAGAAAATTCAGCAGTTCAGGCAGTATCTGTCTCTTAGACTTTCTGAACAAGTCATATCAGACTGAAAAGGTTATCTGTTTCTCTCTCCACAGATGCTGTCAGACATCAGAGTTTCTCCCGCATTCTGCATCTTTTTATTAAAACTTATCTTTTGATCGTGGACTGAATCAGGGAAAGGTCAAAGAACTAAGGAAGGAACTGCTACACCTTTTTAAAAAGCATCTGACTGAAACTTAGTGTAGACTGTACTAATACTGTTGCAGTTCAAGTAATGAAGGAGGTGGGTGGGGAGAGGAGCTACAAGAGGAGACATGACACTGGTGCGCACACTCAAAGCAAGTTTCAGCCAGCGACAGGTTGGTTTATGCCTGCTAGTCTTTGGAATGGTGACCAGTTGAGGATGCCAAAGGTCATCTACTTGATGTCAGCTCTAATTCCTGGGCAGCTGAAGAGCTTATGGATGTGAATGATAAAATGAGAAGCATTTAGATTGCTGGAAGGGGAAGTGGTGTCTCTCTATCTCCAAAAAAAATTTGGACCTAAAGAAAGCCAGTTGTTTGTTTGTTCTGTCTAGTTTTGGTAAGCTGTTGCTTTTAACCAATAAGACAGCATTTATAATTTGTGGACCATCATTGTTTCTGTGGTAATTTTAGTCAATAATAGTTCTTAATAACTCAAACTTAGTCTAGGTTTTCTGTTTAATTGAAGACTTAGTGTAATTTGATCAAATATCTAACTTGAGATTACTCTAGGAATAGTGGGGCTTAAGTTCCAGTGTGCTACAGTGAGGCGTAACAGGAGTACTATTGTTTATAAAGAAAGATGGAGAAATTCTCACCTATCCTGACATTGATTGCCTGCCATTATTGTATTAATATTATTTGCCATTGATAGGACTGCTAACTTTGCATCACCAATACCATTTATACCATGGTCTTTTGTCTAATAGCAATGACTACTGCCATACAGAAAGATTCTCTAATGACTTGATTACCTGCAAGATCTGAGCATCTCATTTCTTCTTTCCCCAGAGGCCCAATTGCCTTCAGCGATGACACAATATTATTGTGCTCATTTTCACAATTTGTATGTGAGTATCTGTTTATTAATTTTCTGATTTTAAGAAAACTTAATCAGAGGCATCTTCAATTCTAGAAGCAATTAACCAGAATCTTTTAACATCTGAGATAGCATCTGAACTCTTAGCAAAAAGCAATATGCAGAATATGGAAAAACCCAGCTGGTTGCCATTTAAAATCAGTTTAAATTAAAAATATCAATTTTCAATTATTTATTTATGAGCACATATGCAGCTCTCATCTTCCCTAAGTGTAAAAAATGAGGTCTGCAGATGCTGGAGATCACAGCTGAAAATGTGTTGCTGGTCAAAGCACAGCAGGCCAGGCAGCATCTCAGGAATAGAGAATTCGACGTTTCGAGCATAAGCCCTTCATCAGGAATATCTTCCCTAGTCAGCAAGTGACGTCACATGCTTCCTGTCTGAAGACATACGATCCCGATAGGCTTCCTATTGGATCCACATTGATAACATTAACAAGGAAGACATTGTCAGCCACAGATACAGCTATGAGAATCCGACCGATCATTTCAGAATCACTGCGTAAGGATATGGACCGATTGCACAACTCTTCCTGTTTCACGAGTGGGATCAGTTAACTCTGTAGTTTGTGGCCTTCCTTTTGCATATGTTTGTATGCATTAATTTAGATATTTAAAGGTGGCTTTCATTATAAATAGGTTTTTGACATTCAAAGTTCTTAATGATTCAGAAATTCACTGTTCAGGTCCTGAGCATCTACTGCTCAAGACCATTCAGGATGTCATACACTTTAATCAAGTCACTCCTTACTTTTTTTTTTCTTTTTGGTGTGGTTTTTCATTTGGAGCTGGTGTACTTAGTCATTGCCTTTATTCCCTCTGACACAGCAGTCTGGATCTCCTGGGAGCTGATGATGCTGTGCGAGTTGTAATGGGCCAGGCAGGAAACCTCCCCCATGAAGCGCTCAAATAACATTGAACAAGTTCATAATGAGTTACAAAAAGATATTTAGTGAGAAAATATGTACATCTTTCATTCAAAGAACAATACAACACGGGAAGGGGCCATTCGGCCCTCCAAGCCTATGCTGACACATTTTGCCCTTCCGTACTAAAACTGTCTTCACTTACAGGATCCATATCCCTCTATTCCCATCCTGTTCATGTATTTGTCCAGGTGCATCATAAATGCTGCTATTGTCTATTTCAACCACCTCCTCTGGCAGCATGTTCCAGACACTCACCACCCTCTGTGTGGAAAAACATGCCTCGTACATTTCTTTTAAACTTCTCCCCTTGTACCTTGAACCTATGATCCCCCCCCCCCCCCGCCCCCCGCCCCCCCCGTAATTGATCCCTCCACCCTAGGAATAAGCCTCATATTTGCCACTGTATCCATGCCTTTCATAACCTTTTAAACTTCTATTAGGTTGTTAAATTCTACTGGATATTACTCAAATACTCCAACTGTTAAAACAGTCAAAGTTTTGTCACACTATTCTAATACAGAAGCACCAGCATCCAGTCTCTTAATAGTTTCCCACGATACACACTTTTTATTGCTTGGTCTTGCAGTGTGAAAATCTCTAGTTTGGAGAGGTTGTTTGTATCCCTTATGGTCTTCAACGTGGTGGTGCAGAGTTGTTGTCTTGAACTGTTATATAGGGACACCCATAATATTCTCAGGGAGGGAGCTTCAGGCTGCTCTCAGTGATACTGAAGGAATAATTTTAGAGCTCCAAGTCAGGACTGTGTGGCTTGGGGATTCAATCACAGCTATTATTGTTCCCATGCACCTGTTACTGTTAGTTCTTCTGAGTAGTGTAGGTCACAGCTTGGAAGTGCTGTTGAAGGAGCCTCATCGAGTTTTTCCTGTGCACCTTCCAGACAGTACGCACTGCTGTGACTATGCCAATTATAGAGGACATTAACATTGAATGTGTTGGAAGTGATGCCAATCTCACAAGCTGCTCTGTCCCAGATAGAACTATTATGTTGAAGCTGCATATTCCATCACACTCCTGACTTGTGCCTTGTGGATGGTGGACAAGCTCTGGGGAGGTCTGAAGTTGGGTTATCACAGAATTTCATGCTATGACCTGCTCTTATCTGGTCTAGTCACAAGTACTGCAGCTATAAAGAGGTGGAATGGTGGTTCAGTGGTTAGCACTCCTGCTTCATAGCAACAGGGACCTGGGTTTGATTCCACCCACTGTCTGTATGGCATTTGCACATTTTCCCTGTGCAGGTTAGGTAGTTTGGCAATGAAAAAAATCCAAGGTTACAAGGATGGGGAGGGGGTTCTGGGTGGGATGCTATTCAGAGGGTCAGCATGGACTTGATGGGCTAAATGGCCCACTTCCACACTGTAGGGATTCTATAAGTTTTTCTAGTCAATGGTAACCTCCAGCAGGAAGTTGACAGTAAGAATAACATGGAAATATTAAGGGGTATGCCAATTTTTTTTTTCCTTGAAGACACGAGTTGCCCTGAGGAGCCCTGGCTGATATTTCCCTTCCTTATCTAACAGCACCAAAGTCTTGGCTACAATTGGCAGATCAAACCGAGGTCTCACATGGCTGTTCAGGTGAGTGTGAAGAACGTCATGGCCCTACTCCAACAGCAACAAGATTCTTTGTGTTAAATGATTTGCTATTGCTGTGTGAGGCAAAAAACAAACCTTATAACTGGCGATGTTATGCATGGCATGGTGTCACTGTTGGACTGGCTTCCCATTACTGCTTTCTTCCTCACAATGTTCTGTCCCCAGCTCCTACTTTGTGAGGCTTGGAACCATGATCAGAAACGGGCATTGAAGGAATCTGCGAGGCAAAAGTCACCATACATTCTGAAACGACAGCTGCATTTCATCAACAAATGGCCTTACATCTTGTGGCGCTTCCTTGGGCTCCCACTCCACTGATGACTCCTGCAGGTTCACAAAAGAGGAGCATCCACCCCCTACCTGCTGTGTAAAATCACTTGTAAAGCAAAACATTAAATAAAATCAATCTGTGAATGAAAATGAGTTATGGTTTGGGATAGGCAGCAGTCTCGGAGTCTGTCTTGATGAAAACTTGGTTAATGGTTATGAGTATTTACAACTGAACAGCTTTTGATGCTCGATAGCAGCCAGAACGGGTGGAAATTGATTGGTTTGTAATCTATTCCTATAGTACCAACTGTACAAAGGACTGTCACCTCAGGGTTATAAAACCACAAGGAACAGGAGGAGGATATTTGGTGCCCAAGCTTGCTCTGCATTTACTCAAATTCTGGTTGATCTGACATTCCTCACTTTCCTCCCTTTCTCCATAAACCATCAATTCCCTGAATGATCAAGAATCTATCTCAGCCTTAAAATACAAAATGAGGATTCTGCCCCGCCAGCTGTCTGTGGCAAGGAGTTCCAAAGAGTCTGTCCCCTCCCTGATTCCATGGAGCTATCTGACTAGTCTCCCTGTCCACAGTGACTTAGCCTCGAGACCTGGAGAAAAGCAGTGAGATTCTGTTTCTATTAAATAATGCTGTCAGGACCTCATAACTCTGTTTGAATGTTACACAACTCCTGTTATTAAAATTAAGGAAAGGTCAAGGTGAATATCTCTGAAGGAGGGTGACCTTGAGACCCCTCTGGGGTCTAGTATTCCTGATGAAAGGCTTTTGCCCAAAACTTCGATTTTCCTGCTCCTCGTATGCTGCCTGACCTGCTGTGCTTTTCCAGCACCACGATGATGTCAACCCTGGCTTCCAGCATCACTTTTGCCCAGTCCAATATGACTGCCTCTTTTAAAAGGGCAATTTTATGATGCTGGGAGGCAATCTTACTACTTTAACAAAAGAACAAACGTTGAATTGGGCTAGTTAGACCAAAAATAAGCTGCATTGGCCTAGAGAGTGTCTAACTGTCAGGAGGACTACTGAGGTTTCCAGATAAATGACATTCTTTAAAGCAAATATTTTCCAAACCCTGAATTGAAAAATTTGCTGAGAAATGAGGATGAAAGTCTTTGCAAATGAACAATGTTGCCAATTAACCAACACTGGTATACAATTAGCACACTAGGTTTATTCCTAACCCCTTGTCCTTGCTCAGTTTCTGAATCTCTCACACCATTTTCCCACAAAACTCTACATTCATCCCTCCCCTAGAATCAATATACAGAGATGGAAGTGTGAGCAAAGGAACAAATATAGAATACACAACAAAAACACAATCTAGGAAGTAGCAAAAGAAAGATGGATAAATAAATAGAGTGAGTGAGAGATGAAGACAGATAAAAGAAAGATGGGATTGTCTCAAGTTGGAACATTTAAAACAATACAACATTAATGTCTTATTGTGAAGCAAGGGAGTGCTCAGTGTTCTCCCCAGAGTCCCTCAGCATTCAGAGCGGACATGAATGGAGTAAGGGTATAGCAACCTCTAGTGAAGCCTTTGTTTCGGTTTAAACAATCACTGTGTCTAGGCTGACTATGATGCCGATAGCTATCTGCCAGACACAGATAAGGGGAGAAACATTACTCCCAAAAATAATAAACCCCTGTACAGAGCCCCACCAGCCAACTACCAACCTCACCCCCAAATTCCAATCAACTCTTCCTTGCCTGAGTACCCAAAGTACTGACAATATTCTGCCGATGTTACAACTGTGTCCTAATGATGCAGTTAGTAGTAACACATTTTATCTCAATAATACATTGAAGCAATTGCAATCTTTTGCTTTCGGTAGGAGGGTGGTTGGTTGCAGCAGGATGACACTGATCCAAATAAATAATTTATTTACTGTTCCCACACCGGTATGCGAGTACGGAGAGGTCAGAACACACACACTTTTGCTAGTACACAGGGTGAATGACTGTTTAATCTTCCAATCTGATAGGGTCTCTTCCAATTTTATCCAAAGTTTGTTTGAACTAGGTGATAATCATTTCTAATCAACAACCAAGATAAAAGGAATCATTTGCCAACAGCAAATGTCAAATCACTTCATACACCTTAAAGGCAGAAGACAAATGCAATGCTCCCAGGGCTTCTCCATCAGTCCAATTCGGTTAAAGCCAAACATGTCCTTATTTTCACTGGACAACCTTCGAGAAAAGCTTGGTGTGGCTGTTGTCATTGTAAACTGGATCACTAGAGTTGTTTAGTATTGTACAGAAAACCAGCCTCAGAGGTTGGGTTTGCGGTGGGTGAAATCGCAGAACGGCATATGGGAAAAAGATAGCACCTCAAACTAACCCAGATTCTCCTCCTCGATGTTTAGGTACAAAACGGAGAGCATGGCTTTAGTCTAATCTTTCACAAGTTTATAGATGTGATGCTGAGCTCCATGTTCACTAGTCGAAACTTCGAAGACGTATGCAACACACAAGAGGAGTTCTTGTGTGTCTCTGTTGGTTACCACCTGGAAAAGATTGAAAAATGTAAAAGTAATAATTCAAATGGAAACTGAACGGTGAGGCAGAGACAATGAGAACCAGAGAACATGAGGCTATGAAGTAAGACAGAGGGAGAAACTGAACAAATCTGAGATATGGCATGTGTACAGATGTAAAAAGAAGCTAAAGCTAAAAATAAAATCTGAATCCAGGGGTTGAATAGGGAAATAAAGTAATGGTTGTTTTGTGAGAATACTGTGTGCAGCTTGGACATTGTGTTCTGTAAAGGTTATTAGAGTTATGGAAATCATGTGATACAGATTCAGTGGGAAAACACTAAGAACTTGTTATAATTAGCAACAATAATACCTGCAGAATGATGAAATTTCCCCAAGTCACTATTCATCCCATACAGCTGTGGGAGCTGCTTAAGTTTAAAGTTAATTGGATATTCACATTTTGGAGAATAATGAGAGTCTTAAAGAACTAGGGCAATACATACTGGCACACGATGGGCACACATACTTAGGTCTGAAATAAAAAATTCAGACAAAGGACTAATAATTATGGTATATATCATTGCAAATGGCTATTGAAGCTAATCAAGTCACCATGCTCAAGGATGGAATAACCATTAATAGATGTAAAATTCTGAAAACAAAAATAGGCAGCTGTGTGGATGGATTCAGTGAGAGACTGACAGTGACAGTGGTGGATGAATTAAATGTCTCCTTTATGTAAATTGTTGTACCTGTAAAATGGTGAAATTCTCCAAGACACTATTCATCATGTATTTCTCTGGGAGCTGCTTAAGTTTGTGTATAAAGTTAATCAGATATTCACACATTGGAGACCGATGAATTCGGTAAAGAAAGCGGCCATTTTCAAACCGGGCATATTCTGTCTGTGAATGGAAAAAGAAGATTGATTCACAAGGAACTAGAACACTGAGGAGCTGGAAACCAATGTGCTCTTGCTTTGCCAATAGACAATAGCAAGATTTACCACCTTATCTGGAGTAAACAGAAATAATAAAACTGCAATAAAATGTTAGGAAAGCTTTCCCTCTCATCTTGTATGACATAGAGAATGAAACCTTTGGATATGCGATTGAAACTCCAATTTGGTTTTCCTTCTATAGAGCCATAGTATAGAAGGTCCTGACCTGCACCCTGTGCTCCACACCTGTGACACAGATGGATCCTGGAGGTCCTCACTTGGGCACACCTATGAGCTACCCCATAAGATAAACGAGAGGCAGGTAAACATTCACACAATAGATAAAGGGCATAAACTGTGCAAGAACCCCATGAAGGGTTACAACATTTAAAAGGCACCGGGGTTGGTAAAGAGGAATACGGGTCGAATATAGCCAAACGGGCCTAGTTAAATTTGGAAAATTTGGTCAAAATTTGGACCAAAGTGTCTGTTTTCCTGCTGTGTGATTCTGACTAAATGCAGAAAACTCAAACTTCTAGCCTACAAGTTGTCGAATCTTAAAAATGTGAACTTACTTCAACTTTTTCTACAACTTGTTTTCCAAAAGAGCAGACCTTAGAGGAACAGGTAATGGTCATGTTCTCAGCACTTTCATACTGGCTGGTGACTCCATAGAACATACCTGCTTCATCTCGAGTATGAATGCTAAGATCAGCCTACAAAAAAAATCAAGAATTTGGTCAGCTGCAAATTAAAACTAAACACTTTGCCTTCTCTTTAGCATGAAAGTTTTTCAGTTGTATCTTCTCCCTCTGGCCGGAGCAGTGTCTGATCACTGATGGAGTCAAGATTTGTCGTGCCAATCTTTCACACTATGACGTCGGAGAAAGCCATCCAAATGCCAAATCAAATGCCTCTGTAAAGTTCAGCTTTGGTGACATTGTGTTGACTTCGAGGAAAGTGTGTGTCATGCAAGGAGATGACACTGCTTTTTAATTTAAAAAAAATCAACAAACCGAGCTCCTCAATCATTTATACTGACCCAGAATTTTACAAGGAAAAAGGTGTTTGGTGTTCCTTTCTCAAACAACTCCTTCAATCCCCCTTTCTTCTCTGGAAATTTATCATAGATTTGGCGAATGTCAACGGATTCGAGTAGAGCTTCATTATAGGAAGGACTTGACTGACCGATGTGGACAAAGAGATGTTTATTGTACTGCAAAAGGAAGACCAGAAAACACACAAGTTTGAATACTCCACATGATAAATTTCAGTTAAAAATGGAGGACACAACTAGCTATTAAACGGTTTTAAATCAACCAATGATTCTAGACCAGGTCAGAAAAAGGAAGACTGTGAGATCTTCAGAGACAGGGCAGAATCTAGTATGTTATTCTTGGAATACCCAATCCAAGATCGGAAATAAAACAGAAATAACTGAAAAGGTTTAGCAGGTCGAGCAGCATTGGTGAAGAAAGAAACAGAGTTAACATTTCAAAAACATAACCTGTTTCTCTCCATAAATGTTGCTTGACCTCCTGAATATTTTCCAATTTTTTAGCAGAATTTTGATTTTATATTAATTCAAAAGCAGCACAGACAGGTTCTAAGATCAGGCTACATGCTGCATGACTAAATGTGTTTGTAAAAGGTGGGTGACAGTGACAGAGGATTAAAAGTGAAGAAGCCTGTAACTAATATCAGGAATGGTTACAATTCTATTTAAAAGCTCCTCAGACACAAGTATTGTATACATGTCCAAGCATGCATGAGTGATGTGGGACCGTAAAGCATCTTTCAATTTAAATAAAGATAAAGAGTATAAAGACAAAGTTGACGAAAGTGGACTGGGAAAATCAGTTAAATGGTAAGATGGTGGAGATGCAGTAGCAGACATTCAAGGAGATATTTCATATTTCTCAAAATTACAATACAGTGGAGAAGAAAAACTCTACCAGATGATGCATCATCCATGACTGACTAAAGAGGTTAATACTGGAACCAAACTGGAAGAACATGTTGAACAATACTTTGAGAATTAGTCACCATGACTTGGAGGTACCAGTACTGGACTGAAGTGGACACAGTTAAAAATCACAACACCAGGTTATGGGTTTATTTGGAAGCACTAGCTTTCAGAGCCCCGCTCCTCCATCTGATGGAAGAACAGTGCAGAAAGCTAGTGCTTCCAAATAAACCAGTTGGATTATAACCTGGTGTTGTGTGATTTTTAACTTTGAGAATTAGCGGTATCTCAGAGATTGGAAAAGTGTTTGAAATTCTGGAGGAGAGAAAACTAGCAAAAAAAAATGAACAGACAGTAAATTCTCCTAGAATTTTATAAACAAGGAGGGAACAGCTAAAGTGAGCATTATTCCCTTAGCATTGGAAATTGAGAAATTAACTTGGGAAACAAGAGAATGACAGAATCTTTGAATGAGTATTTTGTATCTATCTTCAGATATTGTTTTGTCTTCCGTAGCAGACAAAATATCCCAAGAATAGGTGAAAATTAAGAGGCAAAAGTTAAGATCTTCAAACAGTCATCGTTAGAGAAAAGCTAATAAAAACAGATACAATTCAAGGCTGACAGCCCCATGGTCCTAGGGTCAGAAATGGACGGGCAGCAGAGGTAGTGAATGCATTAGTTATATTCTTTCAAAACTCCTTAAATTCAGGAAAGGTCTTAGCAGATTGGAAAACCACAAATATAATATCTGTAAGGATGGAGGGAGAGCAAAGGAAACTATAAATCAGTTTGTCTAATATCTGTTGTGAGGAAATGCTGAAATTCATTGAGGAAATAGGACACTTAGAAAATCTTAATAAAAAATCATGGAGATTCAACAGTTTTGTGAAAAGGAAATCATAGGTGACTAATTTATTGGAGTGGTTTATGAAGGTAGCAAGCAGGGATGTCACATACTTGGACATTTAAAAGACATTTAATAAAAATGCTACATAAAAAATTACTCCAGAAGACAACTGCTCATGTTATTGGTGGGGGAGATGTGTTAGTGTGGATAGAGATGGCAATGGCAAACTCTACAGGACATCAGCAGCAACGGAGAAGAAGAAAGATGCATTAATAACAGCAGAGTGAAGCACATATTGCAAATATAGCAACACTAATATCTTTAAACATTTCCAAAAGTCTTTGCCTAGGCCAGATTTTCAACCATCTCTCACCCGACATTACAAGATGACTAACAAATGTGCACTTACAGTATTCGGATCCCTTTGCTGCTCCATGAAAGCAGAGAATTCCACAAGCCTGATCTTTGTAGACCCAATACAGTGACCCTGCCAAGCCGCTGGTGAAAGACTGGCTGGTGAAAGACCAACACAAGTATTGTCATATTCCACAAGGGAGAAGAACAACTTTAAATCTATTAATCCATGTCTTCTGTGGCTCTGGCATCAGTGTCTAGTAGGTTTCACTCTTTCAGCAAATTATATAATTTAATTGAGTAACCAGCCAGTCTGCCTGTGTTAGTCAGGAATTACTGACCTTACAGTGAACTTCTCTCCACTTGAAAGCAATTAAAATAATGCAGAGAAAGTGAGGTCTGCAGATGCTGGAGATCAGAGTCGAGTAGAGTGTAGTGCTGGAAAAGCACAGCAGGTCAGGCAGCATGCAAGGAGCAGGAGAATCAACATTTTGAGATGAAGGGCTTATGATCAAAATGTCAATGTTTTTGCGGCTCTGATGCGGCCTGACCAGCTGGGCTTTTCCAACACCACACTCTCAAATTAAAAATAATGCACTGAGTTAGCGGATCTGAGTCAACTGCAGTAGAGATCTGACAATTTGCGTTAGTCAATCAGTCAAACATTGAGGAAATGTTAGTGCATAATAGGCTCAATGAGTCCCAGCACCATTAACCCAATACTGCACAGCAAGAAAAATCACAAAACAGCACCAAATTAAGACCGTATAACACCAGGGTAACCTTTCTTACCCAAGAGTGGGGAATGGTTTACATTTGGTTGAACAGCAAATGGTTGTTGGATGAAAGGTTTCACACTGCAAAATAAGGATACAGGTTTAATTCGTAAACAATGACAACAAAGTCCCTGAACCCAGCGCTGCTTCCTGTGGAAACAGTCAGTCAGTCACACCCAACATACATAGATCTCATACCATGGATTACATCATAAAACAAAAATGATGTTCTTTGATATAGCGTTTATTTGGAACTTGAAGACACTGCAGTTAACATTCTTGCTGTCAGCCTGTCAACAGAGGATGTAGAGCAACCATGAAAGGGAGTTAGGATTCTAGTCAAGGTCACCTGATAGTTTCTGATTCGTGGTATGTTCTAAGTGGAAAGCAAAACAAATACACCTACATCCCAATGTGAGTCAGTGCTTGGAGTTTCAGTCTTTAGATATACAATCTGTGTGCTTTATTTATTTAAAGATGATGCACAAAGGATTGGGAGACAGAGAGCATTAGAGGAAGAAAGATTAAGGTGTTAAGTGGGGTCAGAGTGACCTGGAATACAACAAGGTGTAAGTTAATGTTATATACGTGCACTGTAAACGTAAATGCAGAATTCAAGATTGACAAGGAACAAATAGCTGTATGGGAATAACATGTCACAACAATAATGCAGACTTGGTTCAAAAAGGATGGGACTGGGTGCTAAAGGTTTCTGAACACAATGTTCAGGAAAAGTAAGGGGAATAATCAATATTGCCATGCTCATGTTTCTTTAAATAACCTATTATGTTGTTGGAGAGGATATCCTGGAGAGTTAAGGGTGAATCTATTGTACTTTAACTAACCAAATAAGAGGTACCCGTACACTGTAGGCTATGAGCCAGCAAATACTGGGAAAGAAACAGCCAAGTAAACTTACAGGAAAATTCAAGGGCCATTAAGAAATGAAACAGTTGTGGTAATGAGCCATGCAAAGGTCAGGGCAAAACTTTCAGAAGTATGTTCAGCACAGTTTTCTTGAAGAGTAGATTTCTGACCTGATGAGGGGGAGACTAGCAATTGTTCTGGTCCTTGGGAAATGAGGTGATATAAGTGTCAGTAGGAAATATTTTTGATTAGCTATAGAAAATTATAAGTATTGGTCCGTCACAAAAATATTGAATTAGAAGACATCAATTTCACTGGGATGAGAACATATCTCTCAGTGATAATTTGGAATAAAAAATTTGATAAACAAAAATGTAATAAATCAATGAGTTTTTTTAAAAAGAGAATATAATTTAGATGCGGTTGAGGGGAGGATACATTCAAGGGAGGGGAAAATAGTAGGGCACCTAAAGCTCATGTTCCCCAATAATGAAACAGAAAATAAAGGAGCACATGATAAAAATAAAACAACATGCTGAGAAAACTGAGGCAGCATTCATGGAGAGAGGAAACAGAATCAACACGGAGTCCAATAAGTTTCTTCTTCAGAATGAAGCCATATCTTTAGAGTTACATCAGACTTGGAACATTAACTTTGTTTTTCCCTCTTCACAAAGACTGCCAGATCTGCTGAGTTTCTCTAGCACTTTGTTTTTTTTCAGATTTCCAGCATCTGCAGTACTTGGTTTTTATTTTAGCTTGGAATAAAGGTCAGGTTGACATTACGTGAGAAAGTTCAGAGGAGAGGTGGAAAAAATAAAGGCAAAGCCAGAACATCAAAGGTTCAAACATGGAGTGCCATTGGGATCAATGCAGCAATTATTTACAATTTACACACATCACTTGTTTGAAGGGACCAAACGTGTGGTTATTAATTTTACGCCATCTGTAAATTTAAGAAAATTAAATTGTGTGGAAGACAGAGTTCAACTGTGCAATTTAGATAAATTAAATGTGTGGGGAAAAATTGGCAGGTGGAATCTCATGTGGGAAAATCTCAGCACTTTTGCAAGAAAAATAGAAACCAGAATATTACTTAAACAGAGAGGGGGATCTGGATGGCTTTATACATAAAAAGCTAGAATACTGGTGTGGCAAGTGTAGCTTATGAAATGTTGTTTATTGTGAAAAGAAGAAAATGCAAAACTAAAGAGGGTTTGCTACAATTAATTTAAGGCGTTGGTGAGACTACATCTGGAGTACTGTGTACCATTTTGTCTAACTTGAGAAAGGAGATATAATAGCAGTAGATTTAGATCCACCAACTCAAAACCTGTTGTCTATGAGGTACTGTGGGACCATGAGCAGAAGAGTTGTATTCACCCACAATCTGTCGCCTTGTGGTTCGCCATATCCCTCACTCCACCATTACCAGCAAGCTGGAGAATCAATCTTATTTCAATTAAGTTTCAGGAGAGCACGCCAGCAGCAGCACACCTATAAATGAGGATTTGGAGGAGCCAATGTTGGACTGAGGTGGACAAAAGTTAAAAATCACACAGCACCAGGCTATAATCCAGCAGGTTTATTTGGAAGCACTAGCTTTCAAAGTGCTACACCTTCATCATATGGTTATGGAGTATAAGATTATAAGACACAGAATTTATAGCAAAAGTTTACAGTGTGATGCAACTGAAATAATATATTGAAAAAGACCTGGATTGTTTGTTAAGTCTCTCATCTTTTAGAATGAACATGTTGGTTTCAGTTCTTTCATATGTAAATCCCAGAACTTTTTTTAAAAGTTACATTCTCAAGTGAACTTTAACAATAGGTGCCATGTTGGCTCAGATAATGCATTGAAGGTGTGAGGTGCCCTGTGTGAGGCTGTCTGTGCCCCAATGTTCAGAATGATTCTAATCTAAAAAAGGGATTTACAGAATCTTACATGGATTCATGCAGTTTTTGAGCAAAATAAAATGTAATTCTGCAAGTACAAATTCACCCAACAAACTGATATGGAGTGTGTGTGGTGGGAGGTGCGAGTGTGAGTGCCTGTGAAAGTGTGGGAGTGTGTGTATGTGTTGAGTGTAAAGGGGTATAAGTCTATGAGGGGTGTGTCTGAGCGTATGACATAGAGCCTGCAGGAGTGTGAGTGTGTTATGTCCCGAAGGTCTGAGACCAAATGTTCCTGACCCCTGAAGTGCTCCCAACTGAGAGGGAACACCCTTCAGCCTCGGATCTTCGGGTGACCATCCTCCAAGGCGGACTTTGGGACAGGCAATAACACAAGGTGGCCGAGCAAAGGCTGATAGCCAAGTTCAGAACCCATGAGGACCTCAACCGGGACCTTGTGTTCATGTCACATTACAGGTAACCCCACTCTACACACATACACACACTCCACCCCCTCAGGCTCGTACTCCATCACACCCACACACTTTACCAAGCTTTCATACACGCAAACACTCGTGCACTCTCACACGTACTCACATAAGTCTATGAGATGAATTTGCATTTGCAGAACTATATTTGCAGATACATTCAAAATACACAACCTGCAGGCAGTCAGTCCATGTAATATTTTGTAAATTCCTACTTTGGAAATAGAACCAGTCTGACTCAAGATTGGGATAGAGAGACACTCTAACTGCACACCTTTAATGCATTGTCTGAGTTGAGATGTCACCTTTAGTTATAAAACCTTAAGTTATTTTGAGAAAGTGACTGAAAAGAACTTCTGAGATTTATTATTAATGGACCAAAACATTCTAAAAGATGAAATACTTAACAACAATCCAGCTTTGCTCAATATATCATTTCAGTTGCACGACACTGTAATCTTTTGCTATAAATTGTGTCCTATACTCCACAACCGTCTGATGAAGGAGCAGCACTCCGAAAGCTAATGCCTCCATTGGACTATCACCTGGTGTTATGATTTTTAACTTTGTCCACCCCAGTCCAACACCAGCTCCTTCACATCATTTCTGAAGTGAAAACAGAGGGATTTTCACAGAGTTACTCAAAATTAGAAGATGTCTTAGCAGGGTAGCTAGACTACACCTGCTGGTGGAAGGGTCAAAAACTACATGATGCTGATTTAAGGACACAGTAGTGACATTGAGGCAAATGTTTCTTCATGTGGTGAGTGATTAGGATCCAGAATACACAGCCTGGAGATGGATTCAATTGTTACTTTGAAAAATGAATTCAATGAGTAGAAAGAGAATGAACATTTTCAGGACTATAGAGAAAAGGACAGGGCAGTGTGACTAGCTGAAGTACTCTCGTAGAGAGCTGGCACATTGTTGATAGGCTGAATGGCCTCCATCTGCAGTGGAACCACTTGTATGGTGCTGTGCAATCTGCAGATGATGATGTACAATTTACTGCAAGTAACCTGATGAGAGGTTGAACCATATGAGATTATCCTTAGTCTGGGCTGGCTTCAGTTAGTACAGAGTTTGTTTTGGTCCCTGATAAATCGCTGGATCCCTGCTTCTGATCATCAGTCAGTAACTCCTGCTAGAAAATACAGCCATAAATACTGCTGGGGACTTGAGTGCAAATAGGAAACAAATGGTTAGAATAAATGGACCATTTCTACACAGTGTGGGTACCACAAGGATCAATGCTAGGACCAGCTATTCACAATATATGTTAATGGTTTAGATAAGGGAACTAAACGTAATATCTCCAAGTGTGCAGAGGTCACAACGTTGGGTGGGAGTGAACTGTGAGGAGGATGCAGAAATGCTTCAGTGTGATTTACATAAGTTGAGTGAGTGCATGGCAGATGAAGCATAAATGTGAATAAATGACATTATCCATTTTGATAGCAAAACCAACAAGGTAGATTATCTGAATTGCTACAGTTTGGGAAAGTGATAAGTGCAATAAGACCTGTACCAGTTGGTGAAAGCAAGCATGAAAGTGCAGCAGGTGATGACAGCTGTAAAAGCTATGGTGGTCTTCACAGGAAGAGGATGAGAGTATAGAAGCAGGGATACCATTCTGCAGTTGTACAGGGCCTTGGTAAGGCCACACCTGGGAGTACTGCATGTAGTTTTGGTCACCTTATCTGAGAAAGGATGTTCTGGCCATGGAGGGAATGATTCCCGGAATGGCCAATGAAGATAGATTGGATTGTTCAGGACCATATTCACCAGCGTTTCAAAGAATTTGGGGGTAACCAGGGTAAATGCAGGATGTTCCCAATGACTAAAGTGTCCAGAACCAGTGGTCAGATCCTCAGGATTGGCCATTTATGATTGAGAAAAGGAGAAATATCTTCACCCAGAGTGGATCTCTCTGCCACAGTAAGTGGTTGAAGACAAACATTGAATATATTCAAATAAGAGATATAGTTCTTAGGGCTAAAGGGATCAAAGGGTATGGGGTGAAAATGGGAACCGGGGACTGAGTTGGATAATTAACCATAGTCCTATTGAATGGTGGAGCAGGTTTGAGGGCCCAATGGCTCACTGCTATTTTTTATGTTTCTAAATACTTCACTTTTGAATAGTCTGCCCAGGCTGGTTGCAGAATACGGTAAGGCAAGGTATCAGGTGACATTTAGAAACTGCAAAATACCATGAAAGTCAGCATGTTCAAAGGATGCAAAAAAAAGAAGTGTGCAATAATCAAGAAAGAGCAGTCCCATCAAAACCTAGACTGGGGGAAATCCCTACATTCAGAAAGAGACCTATGCAGTAAATGAATTTCATTTTATATCCAATGTAAGAGTTTTGGTAAACTGTCAAGTTTTGAATTGGAGTTTGTAAAATAACGTGAAACTCCAGTTGTCAAGTGTAATTGTGATTGCGACCACTCCCAATACACTCTGCTGTCTAGAAATGTACCTACTCTTGTGAGGAACCTGCTTCCCCCGAAGTTACAGCACCTGGCCAACACTGAAAGAACTCAGGAGTCTGTGGAGAAAGAACAAACACAAAGATATAAATAGAAGGAGGAGAAAGTGAGGACTGCAGATGCTGGAGATCAGAGCTGGAAATGTGTTGCAGCAGGTCAGGCAGCATCCAAGGAGCAGGAGAATCGACGTTTCAGGCATGAGCCCTTCTTCAGGAATGAGGAAAGTGTGCCAAGCAGGCTAAGATAAAAGGTAGGGAGGAGGGACTTGGGGGAGGGGCGTTGGAAATGCGATAGGTGGAAGGAGGTTAAGGTGAGGGTGACAGGCCGGACTGGGGGTGGGGGCGGAGAGGTTAGGAAGAAGATTGCAGGTTAGGAAGGTGGTGCTGAGTTCGAAGTTTGGGACTGAGACAAGGTGGGGGGAGGGGAAATGAGGAAACTGGAGAAATCTGCATTCATCCCTTGTGGTTGGAGAGTTCCTAGATGGAAGATGAGGCGCTCTTCCTCTAGCTGTCGTGTTGCTATGGTCTGACGATGGAGGAGTCCAAGGACCTGCATGTCCTTGGTGGAGTGGGAGGGGGGAGTTGAAGTGTTGAGCCATGGGGTGGTTGGGTTGGTTGGGTTGGTTGGTCCGGGTGTCCCAGAGGTGTTCTCTGAAACATTCCGCAAGTAGGCGGCCTATCTCCCCAATGTAGAGGAGGCCACATCGGGTGCAGCGGATGCAGTAAATGGTGTGTGGAGGTGCAGGTGAATTTATGGCGGATATGGAAGGATCCCTTGGGGCCTTGGAGGGAAGTGAGGGGGGAGGTGTGGGTGCAAGTTTTGCATTCTTGTGGTTGCAGGGGAAGGTGCCTGGAGTGGAGGGTGTGGACCTGATGAGGGAGTCGCGGAGGGAGTGGTCTCTCCGGAACGCTGATAGGGGAGGGGAGGGAAATACATCCCTGATGGTGGGGTCTGTTTGGAGGTGGTGGAAATGACGGCGGATGATACGATGTATACGGAGGTTGGTGGGGTGGTAGGTGAGAACCAGTGGAGTTCTGTCCTGGTGGCGGTTGGAGGGGCAGGGCTCAAGGGGGGAGGAGCGGGAAGTGGAGGAAATGCAGTGGAGGGCATCGTCAACCACATCTGAGGGGAAATTGCGGTCTTTGAAGAAATAGAAGAAAACAAACAAACACACACAAACAAACAAACAGTCACTAAGCAACGAAAAGCAGAACATTGTAGATGATGGAAATCTAAAACAAACAGAAAATGCTAGAGAAGCTCAGCAGGTCTGGCAGCATCTGTGGAGATAGAAACAGAGTTAACATTTTGAGTCTGGTATGATTTTTCTTCAGAACACTAAAAAAAGTCAAAAGTTGATGTTGAATTACTAACTTTATTCCTCTCTTCACAGATGCTGTCAGACCTGTTGAGTTTCTCCAGCATTCTTGGAGTTTGAGCCATTGAGTGAATGTTGATTTTCTTTCAATAGCAGCTCCACTTCATGACAGGATTCTTTCTAATTTGAAAGCAAAAAGAAACATGATGCCAACACTTATAGTATTTAGAACATTATGGTCAGTTTGGATGGCTATCTGGCTGCTTCACCTGAATGAACCACAGTGAGGAACCTGCTGAGAATTCCTTTAGAATTTTCCCTTCCATTACTGCAGCACAGAACTTAGTTAGCTGTCCTGGTCTGTGTTCCCACAAATTGTTGTTCAACAGCTAGGTAATGCAGATCTACCCATTAATAAAGGGTCTAATAATGGACTTATTAAAGATTAAATTGTGATAAAGTTGTTTGACCAATGCAGGAAAAATAGAAAGACTGAACTCCCATAGAACTAGATTGACAAAAGAAATTGAAGTTGTTATCACAACTATTGCAGAAAGTTAAAATAAATCAGATGTGAATTTAAGGAAATGTGTCAGCAGAACAGGATTAATCCAATTTGCAGTAACATTTCAAATACCCAAGTAAATGAAGCATTGCCAACAAGTTAGCGAGGGACAGTGCTTGTCTTCATGTATGACAGTAAGTAAGTTAGTAAGTCATCACTCCTAACAAGGAGAAGCAGTAGTAGTGCTAAGAGCAATAATGAAGGGCTTTTGCCCGAAACGTCGATTTCGCTGCTCCTCGGATGCTGCCTGAACTGCTGTGCTCTTCCAGCACCACTAATCCAGAATCTGGTCTCCAGCATCTGCAGTCATTGTTTTTACCTAAGAGCAATAATGGCAATCTTTGCCAATACAAATGAAATTACTTCCCTTGTATTTATATATATTTATTCACAGTGAACTAGTCAGTCAGAGCTTCACTCAGTATCTACCAACTGACCAAACAGTTGCAGTGTGACAGTCTGTGGTAGGCTGAACCAAGTTTTGAATATGTAGGGTACCTGAAATAATAGAACTCAGGGTAAATAAGTTCCCAGCCTGATGGCTTGCATCGTAGGATGATTAAAAGGTAGCTACAGAGAATGTGGATGCAATTTTTCCAAAAGCTCTTGGATTCTGGAGAAATACAGGAGGATTAGAAAAGTGACACCCCTGTTCAATAAAGGAGAGGGAGGCAAAACTTGGGTAACTATCAGCTAACGAGCCTAACATCTATTGTTAGAAAAGTATTAGAATCAATTATCAAGGAGGAAACAGCAGAACATTTGGAAAGTCATGATCTAATCAGAGTCAGCATGACTTCATGAAAGAAAAATCATGTCAGACTAATTTATTAGAGTTTTTGAGGAAGTCTCAACAGGAGAGGACAGAGGGGAACAAGGAGAGGTGTTGTTTTTTGGACTTCTAGAAGGCCTTTGACAAGGTACCTCGCAAAAAAAGGTTAAGTCATAACATAGAGCCCCTGGTGTTGGAGATTGAATGGGCAGAATAAAGCGAGTGGATACAAGAGGTTCTGTTACCCTGTTGTCGACCTGTAGCCAGTGAAACCACAACTGTTTACAACGTGTATTAATGACTTGGAAGGAGAGGAAGCGAACGTACTGCAGCCAAATTTGCAGACGACAAAAATAGGTGGAAAGGCTGGTTGAGAGAGAGAAACAAATAGTTGAGACAGACCGAAAGAACTACAGGTGCTGGAAATCAGACAAAAACAAATTTCTGGAAAAGCCCAGCAGGTCTGGTGGCATCTGTAGAAGAACTCAGTGTTAACATTTCGGGTCCAAAGTCCTTCCATAGATCAACATGAACCCGTTAGAATCCCATTCTGAGGAAGGGTCACTGGATGTGGGAAAATGTGAAGCTGTTCATTTTGGGAAGGGAGAACAAAAGAACAGACTATTATTTAGCAGACTAAGTGGAGAAAACCTGCAGAAAGCTGCAACACAACAGGACTTTGGGATATTTGTGCATGAAATATAAAGCTGGCACACGGGGGTAGCAGGTAATCAGGAAGGGCTCATGGAATGCTGGCCCTAATTTCAAGGGATTTGGAATACAAGAGTAGGGAAGGCTTACTGTAACGGTACCAGGGGCTGGTGAGACCACATCTGGAGTACTCAGAGCAGCTTTGGTTTCCTTATTTAAGGAAAGAGATCATTTAATTGGAGGTAGTTCAGCAAAGGCTCACTTGGGTGAACCTGGTCAGGAGGGATTGTCTTGTGAGAAAAGGTTAAACAGGTTGGGACTCGACTCATTGGAATTTAGAAGACGACGAATTAATCTCATTGAAATGTAGCGGATTTTTAAGGGGCTTGACAAGGTAAATGCTGAGACCACGTTTCCCTTCATGGGAGAGGCTAGGACCAAGGGGCATTGTCTCAGAATAAAGGGGCGCCAATCTAAGACTGAGATGAGCTGAAATTGCTTGTCTCAGAGGGTTGAGTATCTTTGGAACTCCCTGCCACAGACAGCTGTTGGGGCAGAGTCCTTCTGTATATTAAAGGTTACCAGAGAGATTCTTGATCAGAGGGGTGTCAAGGGTTATGGGGAAAGGACAGGAAAGTGGTGGAATGTGTGTCAGACCAGCAACAATGTTATTGAATAGCAGACCAGGTTGAAGGGGCTGACTGGCCTACTCCTGTTCCTATTACTTATTGTCTTATGGTCTCATATATGCAAGCTTTTAAAAAGAGTAAAATCTGACAAAAGTAACCTCAGTGTATACAGGTTGAATAACACAGTGTCATAATCAGCCTAATCCCAGCAGCACGAATGTGAGCCAATGGCCTAGTGGTATTATCGCTGCACTGTTAATCCAGAGACCCAGGTAATCCTTGCAAGGAATCTCACCATGAAGGTGGAATTTGAATTCAATAAATATTTGGAATTAGGAGTCTAACGATAACCATGAACCCAATGTTGGTTGTTAGGCAAACTCAATCTGGTTCACTAATGTGCTTTAGGAAAGGAAACTGCCATCCTTACCTGGTCTGCTCTATATGTGACTCCACACCCACAGCAATGTGAGTAACTCTTAACTACCCTCTGGGCAATCAGAGTGGGCAATAAATGCTGACCTAGCCAGCAACATCCTCATCCCATGAGTGAATTAAAAAAAATCAAAGCCTCCAGCATCATAGTATTAGCAGTTTTTAAAAAATCCTATAGCAGAGGGGACACTGGAGTTAAACATGACCCAAGAAACAGATTTAGGTTGATGCAGCTAACAACTTCCATGTCCCTGTCTGGGACACTGGGTGTGAAGGGGGTGAGTGGTGAGAAGCTGGAGGAGCAAGGGATAGACTGGAGAGGAGTAGTTCCAAAAACACTCCAAGTTAAATCTTCCCAAAACTGATCAGCAATACCAAAGGTATTTGAAGCACTGAACACTTCATTGGGATATTTCTCGGGGCTGAAACTTGCTGTAATTAGTGCAATCTTTTACTCATCTTCATTGGGAGATGCAAGATGGGAAATTGTGAAAGGAAACATTCTTCATTGAGCTGGTGCCAGAAAGACTGGGGACACCAAGCTCCAAAAAAGAGCGTTCCATGATGGAACTGGCTAATAGGGGACTATGAAGCTGGAAGAACAGCGTCTCATTTTCCATTTGAGCACCTGCAGCCTCTAGGATCAACATAGAGTTCAACAAATGTTAGAGTCCGATTCCATCCTTCCATGGTTCTGTATGACACAGAGGACCTTCAGCATGGCCATCCCATTCTCACCCACACTCAACTCATTATCACTTACTCAGCTTCTCTTCATTTGCCTGCTTTTTTCATATATCTCTCTGGGTTTTGTCTCCACCTATCTGCTCACCTCTGCACTCCCCAACACCCGCCCCCTCACCTCCCTAAATCTCATCTTCAGCATAAACACCATTCCTTCCCAGGGAGCATCAGCTCTGTAGAAGCAGCACTAAACTCAAAACATTAACTTTGCTTTCTTCCCAGAGATGCTGCCAGACCTGCTGAGCTTCTCCAGTAATTTGTTTTTGTTTAGATCTTATGCATCTGCAGTTTTATAATACAGAGGAACCTCAATTATCTGAGCAACACAGGCGGGAGTTTTGTTCGGATAATCAAATGCTGGATAACGCAGTTTAGCCAAGCATCAGGACCCTGCAATCTTGTTTGGATAATCGAATGCTGGATATTAGAGGTTCCTCTGCTGAGGACTTTCGTCTTCCAGATATTTGCCCAAGGCCTATGTTCACATATGCCTTTAAGTGCACTGAGGGTCATTGGGAGCTTTGCCTTAGTCTGCACACCTATTAGTGTCATCTGCATTCTGCAGCTTGATGACAGAGGCTGAGGTGCTATTGACTCTAGACTGAAGGCAAAACAGGTTCAGTGGTTTCCAACTGGTCTTGTAGATGAGCTGGGGCAGCACGGTGGCACAGTGGTTAGCACTGCTGCCTCACAGCGCCAGAGACCCAGGTTCAATTTCCACCTCAGGCGACTGTGTGGAGTTTGCACATTCTCCCCGTGTCTGCGTGGGTTTCCTCTGGGTGCTCTGGTTTCCTCCCACAATCCAAAAAAATGTGCAGGTTAGGTGAATTGGCCTGGTTGAAAATTGCCCGTAGTGTTAGGTGAAGAGATAAATGTAGGAGAAATGTGGGGCCGGGGGAGTTGCGCTTCGGCATGTCAGTGTGGACTTGTTGGGCCAAAGGGCCTGTTTCCTCACTAAGTAATCTAATCTAATGAGCTCTACCCCAGCTTGACGGATAAGGGGTGGAGTATTGTTATATGACAGACAGACCCCACAAGACACCGAGGCAGACGTAGACCATTCAGGTCATCGGTTGCACTGCAATGTTCAATGAAATCATGGCCAATCTGATAATCATCAACCCAACTTCCCACCTTAACCCTATACCCTTTGATTCCCCTACTGGTTAAAACATCTTTCAGCTTTAACATACTTAAATGATCCAGCCTCGACTGATAAACATTCCACAGATAGACAACCTTTAAGAGATTCCTTCTCATTTCCCATTCTTAAATGGGTGACCCCTTCCTATGAGATTATATCTTATGGTCCTTGATTGTTCCACAGGAGTAATCAATCTTTATGCATCTAACTCTGTCAAACTCTCATGAATTTGTATGGTTCAGTAAGATGGTCTCCCACTCTAAATGCTGATGAGTTATGGTACTATACACTCAACTTCTCTTCATAAGAAAATCCCTTCAAACCAGAATCAACTTAAAATGAACCTTCTGTGGACCACTTCCAATGTCAGTATGTCGTTCCTTAGAAAAGGGACCAAAATTATTCAGTATTCTAGGTTTGATTGAATTAACATGGTCTAAAATGGGGATGAGCTTTCATGCAATAACATAGTCCCGCTAGACTGCAGTTGGTGCATGAATGATGAGCACCACTCTGTTCATAGCTCTCAGTAGACTTCATTACTGGGGTGTTTGGGCCATATATTGTCTTGACTACACTGAAGAACCCATACACATCATGGCTGTCAGCAAGTTTTGGATTTTCTGCACTCTTTCTACCCACCATCCAGCCCCTTGTTCAGACAATGACATGATTAAATAACTGTCAATGTCTAGAGCAAACATGTTGCCATGAAGTCTGGGGATCATCTTTTACAAAAGTGTGCCAATTATGACCAGGCCATGCTCTAGGCACTTCACCAGCAGGACATTCCCTACACATTCTTTACCAATCACGGAGGGGAAGGGGATGGCTCCATGCGCTGGTGACGGCTCCATGCGCTGGTGACGGCTCCATGCGCTGGTGACTGTGTTCGCTTTTAATGGAGAAACCCCCTGAGGAAATCAGCATCCTTTATCAGTTTTATCCTCCCAGAAGGGGGTGTAACTGCCAGCTTACCCTCTCCTGCCATTGACATCATTGCCCTGAGTGAGACACAATGGTCAAGTTTCTGGGACACGTTCATGGAGCCTGTTGCAGCTCGGGTTATCCAGGAAGGTCCTGATATTCCAGACGTAATCTTCATCAAGACACCTGTGTATGGGGTCTTTTAACATGGTGTGGCTGTTGGTCACTGACTACTAGCTGGTTCTGGCCTTTGTCTACCAGAAACTGAACTGGACTTGCCATATAAACAGTAGCTTCAGAGACTAGGAATACTGCAGTGAGTAACTCCCCTCCTGACGCCACAAAGCCTGTCCCCCATCTACAAGGCACAAGTCAGGAGTGTGATGGAATACTCCCCACTTGTCTGGATAAGAGCAGATCAAAAGAATATTCAAGTAGCTTGATATTGTCCAGGACAGAGCAGGCCACTTGATTGGCACCTCATTCACAAACTTTCTCCACAATCAGTGCTCAGTAGCAGCAATGGTACTATCTACAAGATGCACTGCATAAATTCACCAAGGCAACATCTACCAAACCCACAACCACTCCTATCCTGAAGGACAAGGGGACCAGATACATGGGAACATCACCACTACATGAAATTTCCCACTAACCCACTCACCATTCTGAATTGGAAATATGTTGTCGTTCCTTCATTGTTATTGGGTCAAAATCCTGGAATTCCCTCCCTAACTGCATTTGTCTGCATACAGTAGATGGACTGCAGCAGTTCAAGGTGACAATCACTACCACCTTCTCAGGGGGACTGCCCTGACCTGATATTTTTTGTTTCCACTAATAAAGTGAAATACTCCCATTACCTTAACTACCTTATCCACATAACCAGACAACACTGAAATTAAACTGAACTAAATATCATTAAACACAGCAGCTCCTTCATTCACAGGAGCATCTCAGTGGCAGTGTCAATGGCTTCAACAGCGTCCTCACTTTCTCTCACATTGAGCACGGCAATAAAATAAATCATTACCTACCACAGATGTGACGGGAAAAGGACGAGACATATTTGACATGCCTAGTTTGTTTTGAATAGCAGTTGCTGATACGATCTGTGCTGATGACATGGCTGCCATACTGGCAAGGGCTTTGTCCTTTGCTGACTGATCCTAGCAGACAAGAGAAATAGGTGTAAGACAGAACAACAAATTATTATAAGGGACCTTGTCAATGCTAACAGCCCATTAAACCCTCTAAGAGTTGTATACACCATAGAGACAAGATGCTTCGTGATGTAGAGTCTTTAGGAAAACTACATTGAATTAGGAGGTAAAACTGTGGACTTAATTTCAGCTTCACAGTGATTATTGGGTGGGAGCAGGAGGGCAAAATTGTCAGTTTGTCAGCAAAGTTCAGAGTAGCCCGGACCATAAAATATTTGCTGAAGTAAGTTAAGCAGTAAAAATAAGAGCAAACACAAAAGAGCGTTAGACCAAGAGTGAAAGTGTACTGTAGGGAGAGCGAGAGCGAGAGTGTGAGCGCACACAAGTCAGGGAGAGCGCAAGCGCACAAAATGAGACAGTATGCAAGTGAGAGAGAATGCAAATACAGAAGAGTGAGTAAGACAGAGATGCAGTCAATATATTTCCGTTTTCAGAAATCATTTTACAAGGTACCATGCATTAAGCTACTTAAGAGAAGATCCCATGGTGTTGAAAGTATATTAGCATGGTCAGAATGTTGGCTAACTAATAGAAGACAGTTGAGATAAAGGGTGCACTTTGAGGATAGCAACCTGTAACTGGTACAGTGCCACAGGGATCAGTGCCAGGACATAATATTTTTCCCCTCATGGGGGCTAGCATCACTGGCTGCCTAGTATTTCTTGTCTGTCTCCAGTTGCCCTTGAAAAGGTGGTGTGACCTGCCTTCTTACACTGTTGATCAACAATGCCACCAGGACTCTGAACCAGCAACAGCGAAGGAACATTATATTTCCAAGTCAGGATGGTGAGTGGCTTGAGGGGAACTTGAGATGGTGGCATTCCCTTGTATCTGCTGCCCTTGTCCTTATGGATGGAAGGGGCAGGGAGTTTGTCAGGAGTTGCCCAAGAATCTTTGAATTTCTTCAGTGCATCTTATAAATAGTACACACTGCATTTAATTGCTGCAGTATTCCTAGCCTCTGACTGCTCTTACAGTCACTGTATTTATGTGGCAAGTCCACTTGAGTTTATGGACAATGATAACCCCAAAGATGGTGACAGCAGGGAATTCAGTGATGGTAACATTATTGAATGTCTGGTGATTATATTATCTAATAACGAGATGGTAATTGCCTGGCATTTGCGTGGTATGAATGTTTATTGCCACTTATCCTGTGCCCAAGACTGGATATTGTCCAGTGCTTGCTGCATTGGAACATGGACTGCTTTAGTATGTAGGAGTCATGATAATGCTGAACATTGTACAGTCATCAGTGATCATCTCCACTTCTGACTTTATGATGAAGGGAAGATCATTGAAGAAACAACTAAAGATGGTTGGGCATAAATCACTCTTCCGAGGAGCTGGAGCTGAAATCTCTCACCCCACACTAAATCGCAACCACCTTCCTTTGTGCCAGGTATGACTCCAACCAGCAGAAAGTTTGCCCTCTGATTCCAGTTTTGCCAGGAATCCTTGATGTCACACTCTGTCAAATGCAGCCTTGATGTAAAGGCAGTCACTCTCACTTATCTCATCCAATACATTAATATATATTGTACTAAGAAAATTGAATGTACAGTTTGAATGTACACATTGTGGCCTACACAAAGTTAGGTTGGAAGGCAGGCAGGTGGTGAGGATGACAGAGTCTGCAAAAGGATATAGACAAGTTAAGCAAGTAGGGCAAAAATTTGGAAGATGGAACATAATTTGGGAAAATGTAAGGTTATGCAATTTGGCAGAAAGATTAGAGGAGTTGAATATTACTTAAGGAAAAGGAGAATATTGTAGAGATGAAGAATGAGGTACGAGATATTAGACTAGAAAAGGATCACAGTTAGTTACGAACAGACGTTATCAATTCTAGAAGGAGTGAAAGTAGGAAATCCCCTGGGCAGATGGGATTTATTTGAGGATTCTCTGGGAAGCTAGGGAGGAGATAGCAAAGCCTTTGGCTTTGATATTTGAGTCACCATTGTCTACAGGTTTGGTACCAGAGGGCTGGAGGATTGCAAATGTTGTGCTCTTGTTCAAGAAGGGCAGTAGAGATGACCCAGGTAATTATAGACCAGTGAGCCTTACTTCTGTTGTAGGAAAGGTTTTGGAAAGGATTATAAGAGATAGGATTTATAATCATCTAGCAAGCAACAACTTGATTTCAGACAGTCAACATGGTTTTGTCAAGAACAGGTCATGTCTCACAAACCTCATTGTGTTTTTTGAGAAGGTGACCAAGCATGTAGATGAGGGTAGGGCAGTTGACGTGGTGTACATGGACTTCAGTAAAGCCTTTGATAAGGTTCCACATGGTAGGCTGTTGGAGAAAATGCAGAGGCATGGGATTGAGGGTGATTTAGCAGTTTGGATTAGAAACTGGCTTTCTGAAAGGAGACAACGAGAGGTGGTTGTTGGAAAATATTCAGTCTAGAGTCCGGTTATTAGTGGTGTGCCACAAGGATGTTTTGAGACCACTGCTGTTTGTCATTTTCACAAATGACTTAGATGCAGGCAAAGGTGGAGGGATTAGTAAATTTGCAGACGACACTAAAGTCGGTGGAATAGTGGACAGTGTGGAAGAATGTTGCAGGTTGCAGGGGGACTTGGATAAACTGCAGAATTGGGCTGAGAGGTGGCAATGGAGTTCAATGCAGCTAAATGTGAGTGATGTACTTTGGGAAGAATAACAGGAAGACAGAGTACTGGGTCAATGGAAAGATTCTTGGTAGTGTGGATGTGCAGAGGGATCTTGGAGTCCATGTGCATAGATCCCTGAAAGTTGCCACCCAGGTGGATAGTGCTGTTAAGGCGGCATACGGTGTGTTAGGTTTCATTCATAGAGGGATTGAGTTCCAGAGCAGTGATGTCATGCTGCAACTGTACAAAACGCTGTGGGGCCACACTTGGAATATTGTGCAAGGTTCTGGTTGTCCCATTACAGGAAGGATGTGGAAGCATTGGAAAAGGTGCAGAGGAGATTTACCAGGATGTTGCCTGGTCTGGAGGGAAGGTCTTATGAGGAAAGGCTGAGAGACTTGAACCTGTTCTCATTGGAAAGAAGGCGGCTAAGAGGGGATTTGATAGAGACATACAAGATGATCAGAGGATTAGGTAGGGTAGGCAGTGAGAGTCTTTGTCCTAGGATGATGATGTCAGCTTGTACGAGGGGACATAACTACAAATTGAGGGGTGATGTCTCTGACATCTGTCTTAAATCTAAGTTCTTTACGCAGAGAGTGGTAAGGGCATGGAATGTCCTACCTGCTAATGTAGTTAGCTCAGCCACTTTAGGAAGATTTAAACAATCCTTAAATAAACACACGGATGATTTTGGGATAGTATAGCGGGACGAGCTGAGAACAGTTCACAGGTCGGCGCAACACTGAGGGTTGAAGGGCCTGTTCTGCGATGTATTGTTCTATGTTCTAAATGGAGAAAGACTGCAGAAAGCTACAAAACTGAAGGGTTTGGAGGCCCTCATCCATATATCATAAAAAGTTAACTTCCAAGTTCAGTGGGTAATATGGAAAGCAAATGGAATGTTGATCTTTATTTCAAAAAGGGAACAGAGTATAAAAGTAGGGAGGTCTTGCTAAAACTATACAAGGCAGTTGTTAGACCAGAGGGCAAACAGTAAATAGTTTTGGGTCCCTTTGGAAAGGTGCATTGGGACTGGAGGCAGCCCAGAGAAGCTTCACTTAGCGGATACCATGAAGGAATTATCTTAAGAGACATTGAGTGGGTTTGGTCTGTATTCATTAGAATCTAGATGAATGAGATGGCACGTTGGCTCAGTGGTTAGCACTGCTGCCTCACAGTGCCAGGGACCCAGGTTCCATTCTAGCCTCAGGCAACTCTGGAGTTTACAGATTCTCCCCATATCTGTATGGGTTTCCTCCAGGTGCTCTGGTTTCCTCCCACAGTCCAAAGATGTGCAGGTCTGGTGACTTGGCCATACTAAATTGCCCATAGTGTTCAGGGAAGTGTATTTTAGTGCATTAGTCAGGGGGGAATGCAGGGTAGGGGAATGGGTCTGAGTGGGTTACTCTTTGGAGGGTCGGTGTGGACTTGTTGGGCCGAAGGTCCTGTTTCCACATCGTAGGGATTCTATGATCTATGAGGGGCATCCTTAACGAAACATACAAGATTCTCAGGGGATTTTACAGGGTGGAAAATTATTGTTGTTGGGGATGTTGTTCCCCCTTGTGTGAAAGTTTCAGAGATAAGGGCATAATCTCAGAAAAAGAGCTTGCATGTTTAAGACAGAGATGAGGTGCAATTCCTTTGTTCAGAGGGTAGTATATCTGTGGAGTTCTGGGAGGCTAGGTCATAAAGTCTGAGACAGACAGATGTTTAATCAGTGAGGAATCAAGTGTTGTGGAGGAATGGCAAGAAAGTGATTTAACTGAATGGCAGAGTTGACTTGATGGGCTGAATGGCCTACTTCTGTTACAATGTCATGTGACCTTGAGACCAACAAAAAGCAAAGAAAAACAGAGAGAAAGAACAGAAAAAGAAAAAAATTTAGCATTTGCAACAGAGCACCCAAACAAAGGGGGGTATTGAGAGAGGGAGCGGATGAGAATTTGACACAGAGATAGAGTTGAGTCATTGTTAAACAAACTTTTGTGGTACTCTGTCCAGGAGTAGTGGAGCTTTTAACTCCAACAATAATCAATATTTTTTTAAAAATCAATATGTTCAGGTGTTATTATACACCTGGGGCCACTGGCTCAGTGGCAAGGTCAGTACCACTGCACAACAAACAGCCCTTAATCAATTATATTCTACACTGAAATGTGTAGAGTTTCCTCATTACATTAACAGTCACAGTGCGGTGAGAATTCTCTATTGATGTACTGTGATTATTAAAATGTGTTGCTCATTCATAACATAGCTCTATTCTAAAGGATTTACAATTCCACTGAATGTATTAAGATATAAATGATGCTCGTACTCGAGGAAGCAGATTCTACAACAACATTCTCAGGAGCAGCAACAGCAGCTTGTAGGTGCTGCCCTGAAACACAAACTGGGAGAGTGCGACTCTGCTGCTTTAACCAGGGATTCTAGCAGGGGTAGAAAACATTCCAGGGATGTTTGGCATCTATTCAAAACAGAGTAAATTATTTAGGAACAGCCATTAGAACATAGAACATAGAACATAGAAGGATACAGCGCGGTACAGGCCCTTCGGCCCTCGATGTTGCGCCGACCGAATCCTACCTAACCTATACTAGCCCAATAACTTCCAAATGCCTATCCAATGCCCGCTTAAATGACCATAAAGAAGGAGAGTTCACCACTGATACGGGCAGGGCATTCCATGAACTCACAACCCGCTGTGTGAAGAATCTACCCCTAACATCTGTCCTATACCTACCACCCCTTAATTTAAAGCTATGTCCCCTAGTAACACCTGACTCCATTAGCGGTAAAAGGTTCTTAGTATCTACCCTATCTAAACCCCTAATCATCTTATAATTAGCATTGATGGAAATTGAAGTCTAAAGTAAACCAGGTAGCAGAGTACTCAGCCACTAGTTAACTCAATGCCTAGGTGTCTGGCACTCTATTTAAACATCATGGTCAGTGGGCATAGCAGCACATAATCAGTCTTGACTATCAAATGGAATACTATTGTAAAATATGCACTTTTCAGTTTGAAGGCGAGGTGGTGCATGTGGTAATGTCGCTGGACTGGCAATCAAGAGCCCAGGCAAATGTTCTGGGAACATGGATTCAAATCTCACCATGGGAGTTGGAAGTTTGAATTTAATAAAATCTGGTATTAAAAGCCACTCTATAGGTGACCATGTAATCATTATCCATTGTTGGAAAAACCCATCTGGTTCACGAATGCCCTTTAGAAAAGAAAATCTGCCATCCTTACTTGGTATAGCCAATATATGACTTAAGACCCAGAAAAATTTAGTTAATTCTAACTGCTATCTGAAAAGACCTGAACAGCCAAATCAATTCAAGGGCAACTAGCGAAGGGCAATGAATAGGAGGCCAATATTCCATCCAAAAATGGAAAACATAGTTGTGAAAGGAGTTTTCTTAAGTGAATAGTCTCCTGGCAACATGAATACTTGTCAGAGAGTGAATATTATTGTGAAGGGCAGCTATGCTAAATAGTAAACAATGAGTGTTCTAACAAAATAAAACATGGGCAGTAGGATAACTACAAACGAAAGGAATGAAGCTACCTGTGGATTTTGGTTTCTTGGTGAACAATGACAGTCATCATCAGAACCACTCAAACAGTTCATATGGAATCACCCAAATATCTTTCCATAGATATCACAATCCTGTTTTTTTTTAAAAACTTAAATAGAAAGAAGGACCAATTGCATAATGAGGTTATCAACAACCATGATTCCTCAAGACCCTTACCTTTCTTTGCACTATCAAAGCATAATGAGAATTATTTCAGATTACAAAGCACTCAACACAATTCTCTGATGGCTTGAAGAGTTCCTAATGGTGACCATCTCAGTTTCCAAAGTTAATGAGTGCATCCAAATCACAATTAAAGCCAACATCATGACCAACAAAATGAAGATGGGTTAGACCAGTCACACAACAGACAATGCTGCCCGAAACACTGTTGGAGACAGCCTTTTTGGGGGAGGTGTGGCATGATGAAGAGCGATCTATAAGTAGGATGACATTACAAATTTTGATATGTTCCTCAGTTCTCTCCTGAAGTCATCGTCTCTTCTCTATGGCTTTAAAAGTGGTACTCGCCCTCCAGCACCTGAACCCATTCTCCATCAACCAACCTGTGCAAGGGAGCTTCAAAACAAATGCCCACCATTTCCAAGTCAGATCGTGTCCACTCTCCTCAGAGTGAGGTGGGAGGGGGGGGGTCACTGAATGGGGATGGGATCTAAAATACCCAGAACACAAAGTTCCATTGCATATACAAGAAATTGACAATTAGTTGATTGCAATGATCCAAGGTTTAGGTGATATTCGAGCTTGTTATGGCTCAGACATATCATGGTGTTTTTTTTTTTAAAAGATTCTACAAGAGATCCAAAAGTGAAAGTGGTTTCATGGTTGGCATTGAATTTAGACAGGCTCTGATGCAGCAATATTCAGAGAGATTCAATATTCCATAGGTACTTTTATTTTTCCTGATACTAAACATGGAAACAACTGTAGGAGACAGAATCAGAAATCAGGAACATGGCTTTCAGCTTCAATGCATGCAATAGGGGTGGCTCACCAAATCCAAGGGTGCTTGTCTTGCTGATAGAAACTCAATGAGAACTAAATGTATCCCAACACTAAATTAAACGGTAAAAGTGATTTTAAAACAGAGTTGGTATCAAATTTACGTTTGAGTAATTTTCACAAAGAAATTGTTGAGAAACAAGATGGTTGATTGCAGAGATTGGGGAACCTTCAGTAGTGTGCTAGGAGGAAACACAAGGTGTTACAGCAGTGTACAATCAATATATAAAGCAAGAGTATGTTCTTTCAGAAAACTAGCATTTTTACCAGGAGCTCACCATATTGATTGTCTGGAGACAACGAGAGATTGTCACCCATTCCAGTCACCGAATGGACAGTCCATTCAAAACAAGAGTAAATAGAAAGATTAATCACTTTTTAGAAACACTAACAGGAGATATTTTCACACATTTCTATATTTTCATTTCTCCACATCATCCATTTTTAAATGAATTAAATTTGCTATATCACCTTCAGTTACATTAGACTAATCCTGCTGAAAGGTTGACAGCAGAGAGAGTGCAGAAGTTGAAGTACCAGTGGAGAAACCCAAAAGTTTGTCTAATTGCAGAGACGTAGTTAAGGGGAGGTGGCAATATACAGTAATGATAATGTCACAGGGATCGCGATGCTGAGTGTCAGACTAATGCTCTGGGGATGAGTATTCAAATTCCATTGTGTCAACTGGTGGAATCTAACTTTAGCTAATAAAGATCTGGATTAATAGCTAGCCTCAGCAATGGTAAAAATCCATCTGGAGAAGGAAACCTGCTGTTCTTAGCCAGTCTGCCCTACATCCAACCTCAGACCCGGGGCAGAGCAATGTAGTTAACTCCTAACTATTAAATATGATAAGTTAAAATGCTGGTTGGACAGAATCTACTCATACTAGAAATAAAACCAACCAAAAAAAAAGTACATTCACCACAAACTTCAATCACATGATTACCCATGTTCTATATATACACACAGCCAATTATCCTTCGTTAAACATCACCTGGATTCTGATTCCATTCAGCCCTAAGCATCCCTCCTATTGATTGCCTGACAAAGTGGGTTCAAGGACAGTTGCAGAATGACAACCAATGGGCTGGCTTTGCCAGAAACACCAGCATCACATGAAAGGCTAAAGAAAAGAAAAGGCTGCTTAAGATAAAGGATTTTTAATTTTAAAGGAAAGCTTTGAGTCCCTGCACTTAGGAAGACAGTGGAATCTCTCATCTTTTTCGGTGCATTTATCTTGTCAGTGACTTTCTGAAGTGCTGGTCAAGGAGTCTTCATGAGACTCTCTCTTTAGCCTGTTGTATCACATCGTTGTCAGATATGGAGGGTTGAATCTTAACATATGTTAACAAAAAGTAATTTTTGTAAAATTTTATTGAGGGTTTCTCTTCATGAGGTCGAGTGAGTTTTCTCCCATTTCCAGAACTTACCTACCCTCTCTGTATAGGAGCCCTCTCACCATGACTCACCATGCACACACAGCTTGCCACTGCCGTCATAATCCAGGATAGTTCATCATCCCTGACACTGGACCACATTTACAATACCCAGACAGGTAATGGCAGTTTGGAGCTGCCTCCATAGTTCATGGGCGGCACGGTGGCACAGTGGTTAGCACTGCTGCCTCACAGCACCAGAGTACCCGGGTTCAATTCCTGCCTCAGGCGACTGACTGTGTGGAGTTTGCACGTTCTCCCTGTGTCTGCGTGGGTTTCCTCCGGGTGCTCCGGTTTCCTCCCACAGTCCAAAGATGTGCGGGTCAGGTGAATTGGCCATGCTAAATTGCCCGTAGTGTTAGGTAATGGGGCAAATGTAGGGGTATGGGTGGGTTACGCTTCGGCGTAAGGGCCTGTTTCCACACTGCAAGTAATCTAATTCATGACATTAACCCTTGACATGGCAGCGGAGGGGAAAGTAACGTCCTCCTTTCAGGATGGGGATCTGGAGATCCGAGTGGACTGGATGTCCAGAACAAGACCACATCTCCCAGGAACTGCAGAGGAGGCAAAACACCAGATCCTGTTAGCCTGATCAGTGTGGCCCCAGCAATCTGAAGGGATGTGTGATGATCCTGCCATTTTAGGAGGTTATTTTGTGCTTTTCTTTGAAGAGTAGAGGAGCTGAGCTGACTACTGAAGACCGATTGAGGAAAGATCTTTTTATTTGAAAAACAGCAGGTGCAGCCAGCTCTCAGATCCAGATTTATGGATTTTGGTTCTTATTCAGTAGCATCAGAAACTATTGGGGTCCCAGAGTTGGAAGCTTCAGTGAGTGTCTCCTGGCTGATGCTAATCTGAAGTTCCTCTGGACAGTTTCTCCCTCCTAGATGGAAGAACTGCGTGTTTCTGTGTCTGAATTTTCCTTTTTGACAAGGGGCATGTTTATGGGATGTTATTTTATTGGAATGGTTACTGTAAAATATTGCTCTGTTACGTTTTCCCAGTAGAGTTAAGTTATTCTAAAGTTCCTCTCTCCTTGGTTGTATTTTTAATTTCAGTGTTTAAATAAATTGTTTTGCTTAACATCGAATAGTTTGACTAGTCACATTACATCAGAACTGAATGGTTACATTTGCTATTAAAATAAATTAAAAAAGAGTTAGGGGCTGCGGCTACCTTAAAATATTTTGAGGGAGACTGGTCTGGTTTATAACAAATGCCCAGTGTAGCAAGATAGAAAGATGATTTTCATTTTGCCAAGGGAAATGACACCAAACTTTCTCTGAAACCACACCCACCTCACACTAAGGCTTAGACTCTACCACTCTCACCATTACCTGCAACATCTTCTCTCACTCACTCTCACCTGACCACCCGCTTCACTGCTAACCCCACAAAGCTTCTTCACCTCATAAGCACTCACTCAGGACACCTTGCCACATTTCTCCCAGCTTCACCTGCATTAACAGCTGTGCTTTTCACTTCCATCTCACTTGATTACTTGTTTTTTCTCAGTTCAGCTGTAAACATAATAAGGAAAAACGAGTCAAGGCAGTGACGGGGTGTCTGACATTTGGCTCCTCTGACTGTCTTAAGCAGCTACTGTACTTGATCCTAGATCCTGAATGAATATCGGACAATATTCTCGATTTATTGTTCCAGGACCTCCTGACCATGCAGCTACATGGCCACCCCTTTAACTGTTGGCTGCTGAGAACCACGACAAGCTGTCTGGCTTTGGATCGATATTGAAAGCAAGGCAAGGCACAGTCAATCAATGGTGCTGTGAGCATGCAAGTCAGCATAAGTGAATGAGTGCTAAGAATCTTGACAAACAGCCCCGAGATGCAGTCTGATCCAATCCTGGAGCTGGTTACCTATCCCTGTGTGCAAAGTCTCCTTGAAGCAGCACTGCAATGCTATGTGCTCCAAAAGTACACCACTGAAGTGCAGAAGTGTACTGTAAATGGGTTGGGGATGTGCCATGATGGCACCAAGAGGCTGGCATGTACCATATCCATATTGACTTTCACTTTGGGAAGTTTTGACATCTAGTTTCTATCTACCCAGAGTATGATAGGAAGCTGTATATTAATGAGGTGAAAATCAGTGGTAATAAAGATAAAGAGTAACAACCCTCATTGATAGCAATAATTTTCACTAGAGAGCAGTGGGATGCTTATCGCCTCGAGGCCAAGAATTCTGTTGGAAAATGTGACATGTGACATCAGGAAAGGCCTTGCTAGATTCTTCACAACTTTCACAGATTTCCTGCTATAATTCACATCATTTGGGAGCTTATAACGATCCGTCCAGAAGGTTTTCTGGAATTGACAAGGTTGCATTCCGGAGTGTTCATAAGCATTTCCATGTGACAATGTGCTCTGCTCTAACCAGTTCTCTAGATACCATTTTGCAAAATGGTTCATCTGGTCAAAGGCAATGCTGTATCCTGCCTACTTCTCATTCAGGCCCACACACTTCACTGAGCTATAACCTTCAAACATAACGCATGGCCAACATTTATTGTTTTGCTTCACAATCAGCTGCGACCCTCACACACACATCTCACAGTTTGAAAACACTGCCAGCTATTCACTCACAGTAGCCACATCACCCCAAGTTGCACCTCACTTTGTTGCACATTTCCCTCTTGCACATGTAGCTGGAGACAGCAGTGTCTAAGAGGGGCTAGGCATGGCAGTACATCTTTGACCCTTGGAAAAAGACCATGTTTACCATTTTTGGAATAGCCATTGCCAAGGTGCACCCAGTGACTAGACTCTAATACATGGTCATATTCACAGCCACTAGCTCAATACTAATACTGTACATAATTCAGGGATCAGCATGGAGCTGGAAGTTAGATATGGCCAGGGGGAACCCGTGGTACTTCTCCCTGTGAGTGGCCCTGGGGAGTAAGTGCTTTCAAGAGATAATATCCAGGAGGAACAAAGGAAAGTATTTTGCAATTCTTAAAAGTTATTTCAAAACCATCTTTTTGGTCTTAATGAACAGTCAAAGATCACAATGTGTTACCATGGTAACCAAACAAAGTCCAAATTATCAGAGCAAGTGACCCCTTACCTTTAACTTGCTGTGAATCTCACGTGACTTCCTTCTAGCAAGCACCTGAATGTGACTCGACACCTAAATGGGGAAAGGACAATGAATTTTTTTAACTTTCATCTACAAATAAATAAAAGCCTGATGAGCCAGGCGAGATGAGAGCTCGTGTTAAAAAAACTTCCTAATTAGCCAGTGTTTCAAACACTTGTATCATTCACAATACTCAAGAATTCTTGTTAATTCCCCAAAATGTGACTAAAATACTCAACATGTTCACAAATTGGCTACATTTGGAGACAGGGCTGAGAGCGGAGCTTCTGCCTGATACCACTTGGGGGCAGTGTATTCACTGGTAATTTCATCCTTACAGGCATCCTCTTACTCTCACCCCGACATTGACACACACCAGATGCAGAAGTACAGGTAGCAAAATGCAGAAAATAAATTAAAAACAAAACAAAAATGTCACAGAGACGTGGCAGTGAGCAAATGTTTGAATCGCTACTGAAAATAAAAAATGCCAGAAATTATAGTGGTAGACAAACAGAAGGCTGAAAGAACACAGTGAGCCAGGCAGCATCAGAAGGTGGAGAAGCCAATGTTTCGGGTGTAACCCCTCTTCAGGGCTGAATGAGATGATTGCATGTCTGTAGTATCGAGTTTGTTTCATCATGTGGTCAAAGAGCTGGAGGGCTGAAGAGGCCACGGTGTTGTGACAGTGAGAAAGCGACTCACTGAGTGCATGTCTGAGGGAGGCAGAGAACGTCTTCAAAGTGGGCATTCTTTGAAGAGGCTTTGCAGTGGTAAAAACTTGGTTAGAGACAAAACAATCTGCAGCTGCTGGAATCCAGTGTAGACAAGGAAATCACAACAGGTCAGGCAGTATCCATGGAGAGAGGGCAAACTAATCGGATGTGGTGTGGAAGGGGCAGCATTTATGCTCTAGTGATGGTGGTTGAGGTGGGTGGGGTTGGGTGGGTAGAGTGCTGGGGAAGAAAGGCTGCTGATAGTGCAGATTAAGGTGATCAGAATGTGAGAATGGCAGAACAATGATGCATCTAACTGCCAAACTCAAAAGGAGATAGCCCCATTGGGGTGGGGGGGGGTGGGGGGGGGTGGGGGAAGAGAGTACATGGTAACAGAATACAGCAAGTAAAGTTAAAAGAAAAGGTAAGAAATGGGTTCACAATCTGAAGGCGTTGAACTCAATATTAAGTCCAGAAGGTTGTAAAGCTTATCGCTTCTCTAGTTTGTGCCGTGATTCACTGGAGCACTTCAGTATACCAGGGACAGACGAGTGGGTGTGTGAGGAGGATGTGAGAAGGTCAGGGTCATGCACATACCTGTTTGCGTGTCCGTGTTTTTCCTGTCCGCAACTTGATATACCTCGCAATTAATTCATTGCGTCCTGAGGAAAGATAGACAAATGATTTATTAGGCAGTTGAACATCAACTGTACAAGCAACTTCAACTTAAAGAAATCGGCATCTGCATTGTTCATTTCCTTCAAGAAATTAGAAGCATAGCAATCTTTAACTGCACTGGAAATTTATACTTGACAGATAACACATTCTCATCCCCTTCCAGTTCACTAACTGCTTCTAGACCATATGATCATTTGTTGTCAGTAATCACTCAGTCACTATCGAGTAGGATTGTCCACCTGGGAAATTGTCTCCCCCAAGTCAAGGGTTCTCTGGGTCCTTGCATAGCCACTGCTCGAGTCGCATTTCCGAGTACACATTTGGAAGGGGTTTCCAAGAAGTGGAAGTGGTCCTTGGCCTTGAGATTGTTGCCATTCCTTTTTCGTATTTCCTCTCGCCAACGAGCGTTCCCAAAGAATTGTGTCTCTTCATACAGTTGATTCCTTCTGAATGAAGGTCTTCCACACGTTGATACCTTTGTTGTATTTTGTGAAGATAACCTTCAGGGAGTTCTTGAAATGTTTCTTTTGTTCAAGTTCCTTTCTTGACTATTTGCTTTGGTAGTTAGAACTCAGGCATTCTAAGGACATGGCCAGCCCAATGGAGTTGGTTTCGGGTGATTGTGGCCCCAGTGCTGGTGCTAATGGGTCCTTCAAGGACTACGCTGTTAGTATGCCTGTCCTCCCAGCTGATGTGGACAACCCATCTCAGTTTTAATTATATAGACCACATTTCACAGCTCCATAGAAGAGTCGGAAGGATGATTGCATTATTCACAAGAATCCGGATCTCAGCATGGATGTCACAGTCGCTAAAGACTTTCATCATTAGGCACGATGCTTATATGAAAACAGCATTGGCTTTGGCTGAACAAAACCAAACTTCTTCTTGCAACTCCTTACTTCACAGTTACCCATCTCAATGCAAGCAGCACTCTGCAACAACAGATCTGATATCGTTTGGAGTCCAATCACCCTTTGTCCACTTTAAAAACCAAGTGACCCACACAAATTCTTTTGTTAAATTACCTCAATTGTTTTTGCACATTGTAAAACAATTGCAAAGCAGCTCAATGTGCTGTCAATATTGAAACAAAAAAAAAGAAAAAAATTCTTTTCCCTTGACTAGGGAACCATTTCAGGCTTTGCTTTTCTCTATGTTTAGAGTGACTGCAAATTGCTTGATTGCCACGCCCTGCACATTGCTGTCAAGAATTCTGGGCGTGTTCTGTTAGACCCTGGTGGATATAGCATCTTTCCTTAACCATCAGCAAGGCCTCTGAACTTCTAAGCAGTTACTGGTCGTCTCTCTCCCCCTTCTCTTTCAGATTCAAGCGCCATTTCCACACACCTCCTTTCCTTCACAAAAGGCCACTAAAGGATCAGCAGTAATCTTGAGATGTTCCTCCATATTATTCAGCTCCCTAACATAATATTTAACAATGATAATGGAGCTATACATTTGTGCCTTTTGCTAGTGTGGTCAAGTATGTTATGCCTGCTCTCTGGATACATTTGTTACAAATAATACAGAAATAAAATTCAAACCACAATGCTTAAACTCGAATCTATAAGTTCAATGGTTTTGCTGGCTATAAGTTTCCCCTGACTTTTAAAAACAGTCAAATTTCTGGTCATTCTGTTGCTTTTTAATGCTGCTAACTTGAGGACTATTTCCTCCCCCTGAACACCATGAAGTTTCTTGTAATCATTTGCCTACATTCAGCCAATCGTCCCTCTCTGCTCTAATAAGGAGGTCTCAGGTATGAAATGTTAAATCAGTTTCCTTCTCTACAAATGTCACTAGACCTGAACATTTCCAACAATTTCTGTTTCTTTCTCAATTTTATTAGTAACAGTAACACTTTACTTTTGTTAGTTTCCCTTTCCTAGTTAAAGTTGCCTTTTCAAAATTACTCATGATTCTTCTAAGTGCTATTTCCCTTCCCACAGTGGTTTGTATCAATATATCAGATACAGACCACAGCACGGGATTTGGACCAAGCTCACTTGTTTGAACAAATGCAACCTTACTGAAAACTTCACCAAATGAACAAGGAGTCCATTACTAGCTTTCATGTACTGTATTCATTGTCAACAAAATTACAGAATGCTTTCAGATACGGAGCTCTAGGTTTTGATGTGAAAACAGATGTCGCTTGCAGAATCATACATCTCATTGCTTTTATTCCTTTATAATCATGAGTGTTATTTCCTCACCATCCAATACCAAATAGACATGCAATCACATATCATAGACATACTGATTGGAAAATACACTCAGGCAGATTGAGGTTGATCCTCACTCATCCAGTTTCAGTAACATCTCTCATGCTCAGATTTGCAGCTTTTTCTCATTAAGTGTTCTAATCAATCCTTACAGAGTAGGAGTCATCATTCTGGTGAATGTTGCAAATAACAGCAGGGGTGGGGGGTTGCGGTGGTGGATATGAGCATTGCCGACAAGACCAACATTTGTCGTCGGTCTCTATTTGTCCTTGATCTAAATGACTTGTCAGGGCCATTTCAGAGTCAGCTATATTGTTGTTAGTCTAAAGTCACACGTAGACCAGAGCAGGCGAGGACGGCAGATTTTCTCCCCGAAAGGACATCAGCAAACCAGATGGATCTTAATGACAATGGTCATCATTGCTGAAACTATCTTTTAATTTCAGATTTTCTTAATTGAATCAAAATCCCACCAGCTGCCAGATATCCTCAGCACATGAGCTTGGATTACTAACCCGGTGCTATGACTGCAATATTATCTCCTTCTTGCCCAACTCTGTAATGCATAAAATTGACAAAATGGATAAAATAAATTCTTTAAACTAAAACTTTAACACACAATTATTGTGCTCTGATACAGATGTTAATGACATTTCAATTCTCAAACTGTAGCTCGGGTTCTAACATGTCCCTTTTCCTGTTTAGTGACCAGCAGCAGCATGTTCATAGCCATCAGGAGATTCTGGATATGGTGTTTAATGAGACACTTATCACCATGGTTTCAGCAGAGGCACTGTAATCAGTTTCAGTGTCTCTATATTACAACATGCCTTTTAGGATAACCAAAGCCACAGCTTCATTTAGCTCCCTTTCAGGTCATGTGTTAACATGCAAGCTGCACACCACATTGGAGTTTTACCTATGTTGGATGATATTTTGACATGAGAGGATATCTATAACAGGGGAACCAAAACAGTGATGAGCCCATAGACTAAAAGAATGCAATACAGGAGGAGTTTCTTGAAAAAAAAACATTCAGACAATGTAGGCATCACTGGCTGGGCCAGCATTTATTGCCTATTCCTGAATGTGTTTCTCAAAAGCAGCAGTCCTGAGAATGTAGAATTTGATCCAGAGCTGGTGACATGTTCCCAAGTCAGCATGCTGTGTGGCTGGAAGGGGAAGCTGCAGGTGATGGTGTAGATACTGCCCTTGTCCTTCTAGGTGGTAGTGATCACAGGTTTGGAAAACGCTGTTAAAGTCTGTCTTAGATCATTTATTCACAACAAGCACATACAGAATTACATACTCAATGTAAACTTGAGTATTGATGGAAATTTGTTCTCTATATTTTCAAATATTTTTAGCAAATCTCAGTGGGAAGGATAAACTTAAAAGCACCAGAATTGGCTAACCTAAATTCTATTGTTGTATTCCAGTAAAGCATGTCTGCTGTCTACTTACCCAGACATAGAATGGATATTACCCAGCGTCTTAGTATTCAGATGGTGCTCCCACTCTCTCATTCTTCTAGTTGCAAGCAATAACATTAATTTTGTTATTCTCCCATACTGTATTGAAGGTATGACTGGATGCAGCAGTGATCAAAAAGGCAAATTGTACATGGAGTTTAAATCACAAGAGGTTACAGGGTGGGGGGTGGTGGGTCTGGATGGGATGCTCTTTGGAGGGTTGGTGTGGACTTGATGGACCAAATGGCCTGCTTCCACACTGTAGGGATTCTGTGATTTGTGTACAGGATTGAAGACCTGCCACCATTGTATATATTGGTATTCATTACACTGATAAACTCAACAATAATGAGCAGCTGAGTGCATTTTTAAGAGCACCATGAATTACCAAGTAGGTGGTAATCACCATGGGATCATCAGTGCTCACAAAATATGGTAAGATCCCATGAGAAATGGGTCTCTGATAGAATGACCACCTAACCTCCTAGCCCGTGCAGGTTTCTAATATATAGAGATTGTGTTTTGTGTGCTCAAATCCCAGCTGTGTGAAATATTTTCCTACGCCTCTTAATGGACTTCATCCTATGCTCAAATTCATTTTTGAAATGGAACAGTCAGTCAAAATGAACTCTTTTATTAACACCCTTATTGAGATTCTGACTGGGAGTCGGGGGAGGGATTGGAGACTACTACAAACCTACCTTACTGGTCACACTGGGATTCTTACAGTCCCATGTGCATAAATTGATCCATTCAGCAATCCCAAAAAAGGGATCTAGCCATTTGTTCACCGTGCAGCCTGATGCTGGAATACAGCACAAAGTCATCCTCTGGAATAATAGCAACCCTGATAAAGATCATTTCAAAGCTAGCTGTACTGCTACTATGCAGCAACAACAACACCCCAAGTGGTGTTTGCCCCGAACAAGATGCTGTTGCCAAGCCAAAGGAACATTCTGTTCATCATACAATAGATATTGTGGCATATGAATCTCAATGCTGGAGTCCAGGTTGTGCTTCCTAAAGACTGGTAGATTTTAATCAGACAGCATATCCTTTGGCTGTTCACAATAATCAAGCTACTAAATTTTCAACCATCTCACACTTGCAAAACCCACAGCACTGTATCCAAAATTAGAATTGATACTTCAATTGGACAATCTTTGCTGGATAATCGCAAATGTATGAAGAATTACACTGACAAACTATTTAAAATTGGTTAGGCTTGCAGAATGGCACACTTTTGCATATTGGAAGCTGTATATTAATGCATAGGGCCTTGTTCTTTACAAAGAAAGGATATGTCTATGCACTGAACTTATTTAAGTAGGTGATTAACCAATCACTGGTCAATTCTCATACAATGCCTTCATCAATCAGTATCAACTTACCTGGTTTAAAAATCAAAGCCTGGCATTGAACTGTGGCATTCTCCATGGCCAACTTCTACCAGAGTAGATTTCCCAACCAGACAGCACGCTCTTTTAACGCAATACAAATGTTAGTTTTCTCCTTCAGTAGGTATTCTTGCAAATTGGCGAGTGCAGACAAAAAGCTTTCACAAAGCGCTTTTTTCAGCATACTCCAGTATTGTGGAACAAATGACTAATGGACAGTTGATGCTGTTTCATCCTTGTATAGTGTTAGGTATCCTGTAGCAATTACTTACAGTCATAGAGGCATACAGCATGGAAACAGGCCCTTTGGTACAACTTGTCCATGCCAACCAGATATCCTAAATTAATCCAGTCCCATTTGCCAACATTTGGCCCATACATCTCTGAACCCTTCCTATTCATCTACCCATCCAGATGTATTTTAAATGTTGTAATTGTACCAGCCTCCACTACTTCCTCTGGCAACTTGTTCCACATACACACCACCTTCTACATGAAAAAGTTGTCCTTGAGGTCCTTTTTAAATCTTTCTCCTCTCACCTAAAACCAATGCTCTCTAGTTTTGGACTCCACCATCCTGGGGAAAAGACCTTGGCTATTCACCCCATCTATGCCCCTCATGACTTTATAAACCTCTATAAAGGTCACCTCTCAGTCTCTGACACTTCAGGGAAAATAGCCCCAACCTATTCAGCCTTTCCCTATGGCTCAAACCCTCCAACCCTGGTAATGTCCTTGTAAATCTTTTTGAACTCTTTCATGTTTCACAACAATCCTTCCTGTGGCAGGGAGATCAGAATTGCATGGAGCACTCCAAAGTCATCTAACCAATGACCTCCTGCAACATGACCTCCCAACTCCTAGATTCAATGCTCTGACCAACCAAGGTAAACATGTCCTCATTCCTGGTATTTTTGATAACTCAGAGTATATTACAAGACAGTTACACACTGATGGTTTTATCAATGCACGTCTATGTTGTAACTATCACAACATCTTGAAATGTAGCAGTCACATGCATTGCCAATTGCAGTATCAGCCATCATTGTTGTGAATGAATGGGCTGGAATGTATTGAAAAAAAAATCACCGACAGACACCCCAGTATGCCCACACAAACAAAATCACAACTACACATCAACCGTAACCTGTAGCCTGGAGGTTTTGCAGCTTATGCCACATTGACACAGACCTATGAACAAAGAAAATGCCAGAAACAATGTCTACGGTCATCAAGATTTCAGATCAAACTAATTTAAAAGTGGATTCAGTCATGTGCAGCTAATGTCAGCTGCAGGGGTATGTGGGTGTTACAATTCACCTTGATGGTCTCAGAGTTCAGGGAACAGCAAAATCAGCATGTATTTCTATTCCTAAAATTACCGTCCTATGACAAATACTGAAGATGAACGAGATTCTATCTTGACTATAAAAGCTCTAGTTGCAGATTTACTTGTTCATCATACTCATTGTCTGGCTGACTGGCCACCCAAAATAGTTACAGAGATGGAGGGAAGACAGTAGAGCAACAATGGCAGGAGTTTCTGGGTGTAATTGAGGACACAGTACAGAGGTTCATCCCAAAGAAAATAAAGATTATCGGGTGTGGGGACGGGAGTGGGGGCGGAATTAGACAGCCATGGCTGACAAAGGAAGTCAGGAAATGTATCACAGAAAAATCGAGAGCCTGTAAAGTGGCTAAGAGCACTGGGAAGTCAGAAGATTGGGAAGACTACAAAAATAGAGGATGACAAAGAGAGAAATAAGGAAGGAGAGGATCAAATATGAAGGTAAGCTAGCCAGTAATATTAGAAATGATACAAAAGTTTATTTCAATACATAAGAAACAAAAGAGGCAAAAGTAAAAATTGGGCCACTCCAAATTGATGCAAGAAGGCTAGTGCTGGGAGATAAGGAAATAGCTGAAGAACTTAATAAATACTTTGTCAGTCATCACAGTGAAAGACATGAGTAATATTCCAACAATTAAGGAAATTCAAGGGGCAGAGTTGATATGGTAGCTATTACAAAAGAGAAAGTGCTAGAAAATCTAAAAGGACTAAAAATTGATTAATTTCTTGGCCCCATTGGGGTACATCCTTGAGATCTGAGGGAGGTGGCTGAAGAAGTAGCAAAGGCATTGATTGTAATCTTTCAAGAATCACTGGAGTCAGGGAAAGTCCCAGATGATTGGAAAATTGCAGTTATAACCCCCTTGTTCAAGAAAGGATCAAGACAAAAGATGGAAAATTATAGGCCTTTTAGCCTAATCTCGGTTGTAGGCAAAATTCTAGAATCCATTGTTAAGGATGAGATTTCTAAATTCTTGGAAGTGCAGGGTCGGATTAGAACAAGTCAGCATGGGTTTAGTAAGGGTAGGTCATGCCTGATAAACCTGTTATAATTCTTTGAAGAGGTAATAAGTAGGTTAGATCAGGAAAATCTGGTGGATATTATCTACCTAGACTTCCAAAAAGGCCTTTGATAAGGTGCCTCACAGGAGGCTGCCGAGTAAGGTGAGGGCCCATGGTGTTCAAGGTGAGCTACTGGCATGGATTGGGGATTGGCTGTCTGACAGAAGGCAGAGAGGTGTAATTAAAGGTTCTTTTTCAGAATGGCAGCTAGTGATACGTGGTGTCACGCAGGGTTCAGTGTTAGGGCCGCAGCTATTCACTTTATATATTAATGACCTGGATGAAGGAACTGGGGGCATTCTGGTGAAGTTTACCGATGATATGAAGTTAGGCAGACAGGCAGGTAGTTCTGAGGAGGTGAGGAGGCTGCAGAAAAATTTAAACAGTTTGGGAGAGTGGTCCAAGAAATGGCTGATGAAATTCGATGTGAGCAAATGCAAGGTCTTGCACTTTGGAAAAAAAGAATACTGGAACGGGCTCTTTTCTAAACGGTGAGAAAATTCCGAAAGCCGAAGAGCAAAGGGATCTGGGAGTGAGAGTTCGGGATTCTGTAAAGGTTGACTTGCAGATTGAGACCATGTTTAAGAAAGCACATGTAATCTTGTTATTTATCTCAGGACGGTTGGAATATAAAAGCAGCGATATGGTGCTGAGAGTTTATAAAGCTCCATTTAGAAAACTGTTTCCAGTTTTGGGCCCCACACCTCAGGAAGGACATGCTGGCATTGGAGTGTGTCCAGCAGAGATTCACACGAGTGATCCCTGGAATGGTAGGCCTGACATACAATGAACAGCTGAGGATCCTGGGATTGTATTCATCAGAGTTTAGGAGGTTGAGGGGAGATCTAATAGAAACTTACAAGATAATGCACAGCTTAGAAAGGGTGGACGCTGGGAATTTGTTTCCATCAGGCAGGGATACTAGGACCCGTGGGCACAGCCTTAGAATTAGAGGGGGTCAATTTAAAACGGAAATGAGGAGACATTTCTTCAGCCAGAGAGTGGTGGACCTGTGGAATTCATTGCCACGGAGCGCAGTGGAGGCCGGGACATTAAATGTCTTCAAGGCAGAGATTGATAAATTCTTAACCTTGCAAGGAATTAAGGGATATGGGGAAAGTGTGGGTAAGTGGCGTTGAAATGCTCATCAGCCATGATTGAATGGTGGAGTGGACTCGATGGGCTGAATGGCCTTACTTCCACTCCTATGTCTTATGGCAAAAGTCTGGTGGGTAGAAGTCACTCTACTGACCTCCAGCAAGAATGTTTGAGGAACAAAGTGCAATTGAGTAATAAAACTGTTATTTTTCTTTAACTTGGAATCCTGATGGATATGTGCAGATGAAGGGATGTATCAAGGTGCAGAGTGGCTGATGTTGTGAGTGATAGCTATTTTGGGGAGTAGGGTGGTGATGCAGAGATAAATTGCACAAGGAGGGACTGTGGAAGCAGGAAATGAGATTTACAGGAAACAGGAATAGTGATTTTCCAGGATGTAAGAGACAAAAATCTATGTGACAGTTAGCACCTGGATACACACCTGTAACAAGATGAAGAAAGAATTTCAAAAGTGATATGCATTTTTACCTATGCCATGATTTTGCAGGTCAGGGCCAGTGATAAATTTAGATACCATTCACAAGTAGCTGCCCCTGTAGTGACCTTGATGCTGATACGGTATCGTGTAAGGTCGGTGTAAAGCAGTTCCCAATAGGATCTGCTCATTTGAGATATTTGAAATGAGTGTATGGCCATGTTATTGGGAGCCGGGAACCCAGGCCTACTGGCTGTCTGGAGTTCAACCTTGGAAGCAAAAGCAGCATGGATCAAGAACAACAAACAGTTTAGATTTTACCTGTTTTGAGAAAGTCTGAGCTGACTCTTACTGAGACAATATCCAGGCTATCAATTTCTCCAGCTGCTCTCTTTTCTCATACTTTTAGACAGCAAGTGAGTGTTGACAGCATATTAATCACAAAGAGATGTTGCAGCCTGATTCTACACCCAGCCAATGACTTCTCACAAGTGTCACTAGTTCAGTGTGTAGTGCTGGAAAAGCACAGATCAGGCAGCATTCGAGGAGCAGGAGAATCGATGTTACAGGCATGAGCCCTTCATCAGGAATGAGGCTTGTGGGCCGGGGGCTGAGATAAATGGGAGAGCGTGTGGGGGAGGAAGATAGCTGAGAATGCGATAAGTAGAAGGTGATAGGTCAGAGAGGAGGATGGAGCAGATAGGTGGGAAAGCGATGGACAGGTCAGGAAGGTGATGCCGAGTTGGAGGTTTGGGACTGGGATAATGTGGGGACAGGGGAAATGAGGGAACTGGTGAAACCCACATTGATCCTGTGTGATTGCAGGGTCCCAAGGCCGACTATGAGGCGTTCTTCCTCCAGGTGTTGGATGGTAAGGGTTAGCGGTGGAGGCGGCCTAGGACCTGCATATCCTTGGCAGAGTGGGAGGGGAAAGGGTGTTGAAGTGTTCAGCCACAGGGCGGTGGGATTGATTGGTGCAGGTGTCCCAAGATGTTCTCTGAAACAATCCACAAGTTAGCATCCTGTCTCCCCAATGTAGAGGGGACCACATCGGGTGCAACAGATACTGTAGAGGACATTGGTGGAGGTATAGGTACATGTCTGTTGGATGGGGAAGGATCTTTTGGGGCCTTGAACGGAGGTAAGGTGGGCGCAGACTTTGCACTTGCTGCAGTGGCAGGGGAACGGGCCGGGAGTGGAGTGTGGGCTGGTTGGGGGTGGGATATAGGGGGCGTGGACCTGACAAGGGAGTCATGGAGGGAATGGTCCCTCCGGAACGCTCATAGGAGTGGGGAAGGAAATATTTCTTTGGTGGTGGGTTCGTTTATAGGTGGTGGAAGTGGCAGAGGATGATGTAATATGTGCAGAGATTGGTGGGGTGGAAAGTGGGGACCGGTGGGGGGGGGGGGGGGGGCAGGGTTGGGGGGGTTCTGTCCTTGTTACGTTGGGAAGGGTGGGGTTCGAGGGCAGAGGTGTGGGAAGTGGAGGATGTGCTGGAGGGCATCGTCATCCCAATCAATACTCTCCCATTGACACCCTCATTCACCTGGCTGAATGAGTCCTCACCCTTAAATTCTCCTTCCAATTCTCCCACTTCTCCCAAACTAAAGGGGTAACCATGGGCACCTGCATGGGACCCAGCTATGCCTGCCTTTTTGTGGGGTACGTGGAATAGCAGTTACACCGGCATCACCACCTCCCCCTCCACTACATCAATGACTGAATCAGTGCTACCTCGTGCTCCCACGACGAGTTTGAGTAGTTCATCAACTTCACTATCACCTTTCACCCCGGCCTCAAATTCACCTGGGCCAGCTTGGACACCTCTCTCCCCTTGCTGATTCTCTCCATCCCCATCCCAATCAACCGACTAACCACAGACATCTACTACAAGCCCACTGAACCCACAGCTACCTAGATGACACTTTCTCTCACCTGACCTCTGGTAAAAATGCCACCCCTTATTCCCAATTCCTCTGCCTCATCTGTTCCCAGGATGATCAAAACCACCTTAGAAAATCCCAGATGGCCTCCTCCTTCCAAGATTGTAATTTCTCTTCCCATGGTCAACAATGCCCTCCAGCGCATCTCCTCCACTTCCCACACCTCCACCCTTTAACCCTAGCCCTCCCTCTACATTAGGGAGACAGGATGCCAACTTGCAGGTCGTCTCAGAAAACATCTCTGCGACTCCAGGATCAACCTAACCCACTGCTTTGTGGATGAACACGTCAACTCCTCCTTCCAATCCGTCAAGGACATGCAGGTCCTGGGCTTCCCCCATTGCCAAATCCTTACCATCAGACACTGAGGAAGAACACCTCATCTTCTACCTTGGGACCCTGCAACCACATAGGATCAATGTGAATTTCACCAGTTTCCCCATGTCCCCAACCTCCAAGTCAGCACTGTCCTCTTGACCATCACCTTTCCCATCTATCCACTCCATCCTCCTCTCAGACCTCTCACCTTCACCCCTACTCCATCTACCTATCGCATTCTCAGCTGCCTTGTCTCCACCCCCACCTCCCCCCCACTGCCCCCCATTTATGTCTCAGCACCCTGGCCCACAAGCCTCATTCCTGATGAAGGGCTTATGCTTCTACTCCTCAGATGCTGCCTGACCTGCTGTGCTTTTCCAGCACCACACTCTCGACTCTGATATCCAGCATCTGCAGACTTCACTTTCTCCAAGTATCACTAGTTGCCAAGATTGCTGGGGGCTTTATCCCTTCCTATTTCAGTGCATGAGATCTTCATGAGATCAATATGGATTGACAGTAGGACCTTGCTTACCATCTTAAAAACTCAAGCGCAAATAAAAATCTTCTGCTAAGTAATACGGATTTTGAGTCTGGTGGGTCCAGGCAGAGGCCCAGAACTCCATTTTGTGACACAACCTGGGAGTCCTGTCCTGCAGAGAGGGGGAAAGGCCCATTGATGTACATAGTTGCCATTTCATGTGATCTGTGGGGTCTTCACCCAAAGGGTCTGTTAACACATTTACCTTAGTTACATCAGAAGTTAAATATTGCAACTACCACAAAATTTAAATGCTTTACTCAGTTACGGACATGCTCAAGTATATACTTTATTTATATAAAGGTTGGAATAAAAAGATCAATTAACCAGATTTCTTTAATAAACAAATTTGACTCAGTTGACAATTGTTGCTCAACTACACAATCTAAATTTTGGGACAATTCACAAGAAATACCAAAGCAAAGGGTAAACAACATTCATATTATAAAAAGGAGGAGGATAACTGGTGCATTTTCCATCCAAACATTCTTCACTCAGGCAGAAGAAATATTGTTTGCCTTGCAGATTAGTATTTCTTGCAAATTGTTCTGATCACAAACTGCTTTCTTCCACCGTTACTCAAAACTTATATAAATACCTATTTGTATTATCTATTGTAATAGAAAAATCCATAACTGACAAAGATGTGAAGATATCAACACAGTTAGAAATATGAAAGCATAATTACCTCTCTTTCCATCTACACACACCAATAAAGGGGGAAAAACTGTGGAGGATTAGCTAAGAAAATAAAACACTGGCCACTAATTGATAGTTGGTGACAAAAATGAAGCAGCTTTAAAATGTTCAAGCTGGCGTTCAGCCAGAATCCCGGAACATATAAACTGGAGTCACTAGAATCAAGGTTAGAGCGGTGCTGGAAAAGTACAGCAGGTCAGACAGCATCCAAGGATCAGAAAAATCTACGTTTCGGGCAAAAGCCTTTTTTGAATGCAATTCTTTGAGGAATCGGCAAATTTTAAACCAGGCAGCTTGCATTTCATGGTTAGAGATTATTTAATCCATTGCATCAATTGTATGACACTTTAATCTTTTGTTATAAACTCTGTGTCCTATGATCCCGTCTCACTAGCTACCTGATGAAGGAGCAGCGCTCTGAAAATTTGTACTTTCGAATAAACCTGCTAGACTGTAACGTAGTGGTGTGTGATTTTTAGATGTAGGGATAGATAGATGTTGGGCATAACTCTCCTCCTGTTAATCAGATAGCAGCTGTAAGACTTTATATGCCAATTTGAAAGACTTCCAGTTAATATTTGATCCAAAAAGTAGCATTTCTTACAGGCAGCTTTGGGATGCAAATCTGAATGATGTGCTCAATTCTTACAGTGGAGCTTGATTTAGCAGCTTTCTAATTCAGGTTAAAGAAAGTGTAACCCAATCAATATGACTAACAGTTCACACATTTGCAGATCTGTTAACCTCAATTAATTAGCACCTAAGCACTTCAGACCTAAACAGGAATATGCATCCTGTGAAGAAGGATGCATTTTAGTTAAAAATCACAACACCAGGTTATAGTTCGACAGGTTTAAATTGGAAGCACTAGCTTTCGGAGTGACGCTCCTTCATCAGGTGAAGGATGATGAAGGAGCGTCGCTCTGAAAGCTAGTGCTTCCAATTAAACCTGTTGGACTATAACCTGGTGTTGTGTGGTTTTAAACTTTGTACACCCCAGTCCAACACCGGCATCTCCAAATGATACATTTTAGGATATTTAAGGTGCAATAGGCTCTTGTCGTTATGTACTTCAAACAGGAGAAGCACAAACACAGACGGACGTAGATATATTTTTCAGCATCTTCTTTTGAAACCTAAAATGGTTTAGGGCATTGAGTCACTTTACTGAGCAGAAATCATTGTTTTAACACGAAGGATAGTTACTGGGGTCAGGAAGTCATCAGTCACTACTCCCTGTAACTAAGTCTTGACATGAATCAGAACCAGGTAAAAACAATGACTACAGATGCTGGAAACCAGGTTCTAGGATCAGAGTAGTGCTGGAAAATCACAGCAGTTCAGGCAGCATCCAAGGAGCAGGAAAATTGACATTTTGGGCAAAAACCCTTCATCAAGAATAGAGGCAGAGTGCCTGCAGGGTGGAAAGATAAATGAGAGGAGGGTGGGGGTGGGGACAAAGTAGCATAGAGTACAATAGGTGAGTGGTGGTGGTGGTGGTGGTGGTGGTGGGGTGGGGGGGGGGGGGAGATAGAGGTGATAGGTCAGGGAGGAGGGTGAAATGGATAGGTGGAAAGGAAGATAGGCAGGTAGGACAGGTCATGGGGACAGTGTTGAGCTGGAAGTTTGGAACTGGGGTGAGTGGGGGAAAGGGGAAATGAGGAAACTGTTGAGGTCCACATTGATGCCCTGAGGTTGAAGTGTTCAGAGGCAGAAGATGAGGCGTTCTTCCTCCAGGCGTCAGGTGGTGAGGGAGCGGCGGTGAAGGAGACTCAGTACCTCCATGTCCTTGGCAAAGTGGGGGGGGGAGCGGTGGGGAGTGTTGAGCTGATATGTTGGGCTGCAGGTGTCCCAGAGATGTTCCCTAAAGTGCTCTGCTAGGAGGCATCCAGTTTCCCCAATGTAGAGGAGACCGCATCAGAAGCAACGGATTCAATAAATGATATTAGTGGATGTGCAGGTAAAAAACTTTGATGGATGTGGAAGGCTCCTTTTGGGGCCTTGGATGGAGGTGAGGGAGGTGGTGTGGGCACAGGTTTTACAGTTCCTGGGGTGGCAGGGAAAGGTGCCAGGATTGGAGGGTGGGTCATAGGAGGTGTGGACCTGACCAGGTAGTCACGGAGGGAACGGTCTTTGCAGAAGATGGAAAGGGGTGGGGAGGGAAATATATCCCTGGTGGTGAGGTCCGTTTGGAGGTGGCGGAAATGTTGGTGGATGATTTGGTTTATGCGAAGGTTGGTAGGGTGGAAGGTGAGCACCAGGGCGTTCTGTCCTTGTTACGGTTGGAGGGGTGGGGTCTGAGAGTGGAGGTGCGGGATGTGGATGAGATGCGTTGGAGGGCATCTTTAACTATGTGGGAAGGAAAATTGTGGTCTCTAAAGGAGGAGGCCATCTGGTGTGTTCTGTGGTGGAACTGGTCCTCCTGGGAGCAGATACGGCAGAGGCGGAGGAATTGGGAATACGGAATAGCATTTTTGCAGGAGGTGGGTGGGAAGAGGTGTAATCCAGGTAGCTGTGGGAGTCGGTGGGTTTGTAAAAAAATGTCGGTGTCAAGTTGATTGTCATTAATGGAGATGGAGGGGTTCAGGAAGGGGAGGGAGGTGTCAGAGATGGTCCAGGTAAATTTAAGGTCAGGGTGGAATGTGTTGGTGAAGTTGATGAATTGCTCAACCTCCTCGCGGGAGCACGAGGTGGTGCCAATGCAGTCATCAATATAGCGGTGGAAGAGGTGGGGAGTGGTGCCGGTGTAACTACAGAAGATGGACTGTTCTACATAACCAAAAAGAGACAGGCATAGCTGGGGCCCATACGTGTGCCCATGGCTACCCCCTTGGTCTGGAGGAAGTGGGGGGATTCAAAGGAGAAATTGTTGAAGGTAGGACCAGTTCGGCCAAACGAATGAGAGTGTCGGTGGAAGGGTACTGTTGGGGACGTCGGGAGAGGAAGAAATGGAGGGCTTGGAGGCCCTGGTCATGGCAGATGGAGGTGTAGAGGGATTGGATATCTATGGTGAAGATGAGGCGTTGAGGACCAGGGAAACGGAAGTCTTGGAGGAGGTGGAGGGCGTGGGTGGTGTCTGGAGCGTATGTGGGGAGTTCCTGGACTAGTGGGGGATAGGACAGTATCGAGGTAGGTAGAAATGAGTTCAGTGGGGCAGGAGCATGCTGAGACAATGGGTCGGCCAGGCTTGTGGATCTTGGGAAGGAGGTAGAACAGGGTGGTACGGGGTCAGAAACCTCATTACAAGAGAGAAAATTGGTGGATTAGGAAATATACCAAATCAAAATCTACAATACCAGCCCATTAAAGTGTTTAAATTATAACAGGCACAAAAGGTCAGGTATAATGGACTGTGAGAAGTAAGTCTGAATCAATCAGGTAAAACATGAGTCCTCGGGAATCAACTTGAACAATATACCAGTTCAATAGAACAACAAATGACACCGTGAACTCCTCCATAAGACACCAGGTTATACTCCAACAGGAGTAACTGAAAGCTAGTGCTTCCAAATAAACCTGTTGGACTATAACCTGGTGTTGTGTCACTTTTAACTTTGTCCACCCAAATCAAACACGAGCATCTCCAAATCACGTCCTCCATAAGAATCAAGCTGGTGGAATCACGCACTAGCAATACTGTGTCAATCTGATACAACTCTACAACTCACAGGTTGGCGAGTTAACTTATGGATAATCGAAAAAGCATCTGATCACAATTGCCTGACCCAAAACATTTTAGAAAATGGGATCAAGATAGTTTATGAATTTAATTTTTAAAAAAGGGCCAGTTAAACACTCTGCACCCAATCAGGCGGCCTGTTGTGTAGCATGGATCAAATTTCTGCTTTGTGACCAAGGACGGCTGCATTCAGATGACCTTCAGCCGACATCATGCATCAGGGAACATTACAGCCATTCATACTAACCTTTGATTTTCACACATTTACATCGAAAGTTAAACACGCTCTTCTATTTCAGCAACACTTGCTGAAGTTTAACATCCGGTGTGAAGTGAAAGTGTATTATTTTGTTCACTGATAAAATTTTATGCCACAGGAAATAACTGGAAATCAAAAGTTACAATTGATTTTGTGTGACACATTGATCTATTGTACACAGTGGGAGTGGGAGGGGTAAGTTTTTAGGTCTCTTCTAGAAGCAGCTTATTTCAGAGGAATCCTGTAAAGAGAGGGCAGCTCTGTCCCTGAGTGCTGGTGGGGTGGGGAAGAGGGGGTGGGGGAAGGTCAGTGGATCTGAAGCATTTAAAAGCTGACAAGAGAACTCCAGAGCAAATGGAAAAAAATCCTCAGTTTAGTAGACTTCAGTTCTGAAAAGAGAGAATTTCAAGTCTCATTTTGTTCCATCAAACCCTGAAAGGTCCAAATAGAAACTTTTGCCTGTGAAATTTCCTTCACACCATCAGACCTGAAACACGCCTGGCAGCTCACCTCAGAACAGGCCAATTTTTAACCTGATCAAAGTCTCTTTTGCCCTTGATTCTCGAGGCAGCTGCTAAATCAGTGCTGGAGCAAACCTGCAGCTGTTCCATTCCTGTCTGCAAGTATTCCCCAGCAACAGACAGCTACTGCACATCAACTCCCGAGTTATTGTGAAACCCAGGAGCTCCAGGGCTCTATTTCACACACGCTCCCCTTCAATCTCTGGTCAGAGACATGTCAAAGCGCTACCTTAAACACTTTAAAGTCACCAACAGCAGCCAAGTTAGTCACTGGGAGATGTATGCGCGTGATCTTTGGAAGACTCTTCCAGTTTTATCTTGCTCATATTACTGCACAGAAGCAGTTTTTAGTAGCAGCATGATAAGCTGGAACATGATGTAAGTGAGATGCCCAGTTTTGGGGGCAGAAGTGTAGTAGTCCCAGTACTAGATTGCTAATCCAAGGTCAGAAGTTCAGCTCTGCCATATGTTGAGAGTTAGAACATAAAACAATACAGCGCAGAACAGGCCCTTCGGCCCTCAACGTTGCACTGACCTGTGAACTAATTTAAACCCATCCCCCTACACTATCCCATCATCAACCAAGGATTGTTTAAATCTCCCTAATGTGGCTGAGTTAATTACATTGGCAGGGCATTAGCTACAAAGCACCATTGGCCAAGAATGTTGTTGCTTTTGTTTGATATTTTTAGATTAGATCAGATTAGATTCCCAGCAGAATGAAAACAAGCCTTTCAGCCCTACAAGTCCACACTGATCCTCCAAAGAGTAACTCACCCAGACCCATTCCCATACCTTATATTTACTAATGCACCTAACACTATGAACAATTTAGCGTGGACAATTCACCTGACCTGCACATCTTTGGACTGTGGGAGGAAACCGGAGCACCCGGAGGAAACCCACGCAGACACGGAGAGAATGTGCAAACTCCACAAAGACAGTCCTCTGAGGGTGGAATCAAACCCAGGTCCCTGGTGCTGTGAGGCAGCATTGCTAAACACTGAGCCACCGTGCTGCCCAACCTCAATTAATTTAGTGATGAACTTTATGAAGGTTCTCTACCACTTTGCACTCAAGATTAGGGATAGTCAACATGACTGCTTGCATGGGAAAGCATGTTTCACTAACTCAACTGAGCTTTTTAAAGAAGTGAGAAAGAAGATTGTTGGAGGCAGAGTAGGGGATGTTGCCTATATAGACTCAAAAGGTGTTCAGCTGAAAATGTGTTGTTGGTTAAAGCACAGCAGGTTAGGCAGCATCCAAGAAATAGGAAATTCGACGTTTCAGGCATAAGCCCTTCATCAGGAATGAGGAGAGTGTGCCAAGCAGGCTAAGATAAAAGGTAGGGAGGAGGGACTTGGGGGAGGGGCGATAGAGATGTGATAGGTGGAAGGAGGTCAAGGTGAGGGTGATAGGCCGGAGTGGGGTGGGGGCGGAGAGGTCAGGAAGAAGATTGCAGGTTAGGAGGGCGGTGCTGAGTTGAGGGAACCGACTGAGACTGGTTAGCAAGGTTAGATCACATGGAAGAGTTAGCCGATTGGATACAAAATTGGTCTGAAGGTGGGAGATGGAGGGTTCTTTTCTGGACTGAAGGCCTCCAACCAGCAGTATGCCACAAGGAGCAGTGCTGGGTATGCTGCTTTTTGTCATTTATGTGAATATCATAGGAATAGATAATAAATTTGCAGATTACATCAAAATTTGCATAGTGGACGATGAAGGGTTAGGGTTAGGTTTCCCTGTATACTGCATAACAGAAAAGTGCTGATTGATTGACCAGTGAAGTTTGATTAGTAACAGACACGGTCATGCAGAACAGACCAATTCCTGCTGATGACTGTGAGCTCGGAGAAAGTGAGGACTGCAGATGCTGGAGATCAGAGCTGAAAATGTGTTGCTGGAAAAGCGCAGCAGGTCAGGCAGATGACTGTGAGCTGCCAAGTTATTTTCAAACTTAACATCAGGCAACTTGCATCCGATTGGTCAGGAAAAATGTCCCGAGAAATGTGAATGCAAGTGATTATTTGAATTAAAACAGGTCCAACGTGTATATATGTTCACCACTCTATGGGACACATCAGCACTGAAACATATTTACTACATTACTCACTTTGTGTGGGGACAGCATGTCTTTTGGCCTGACAGTGGCATCCTAATAGTGGCAGATGTGCCTGTGGTCACATGTTGCTCTAAATTTTGAAATAACTTACCTAGTGAGGGGCAGATGGACACTATTCAGGACCAAAGTAATTGCCTTAGGACCTTCAATGAATTCCCATGACATACAGTGAAAAATAATGTAATCGGGGAGCCATTATGCTGGAGGATTACTTTAATGCATGAGGTTTTATCAGGTTTGCAAAGGGAACAAATAGCTCAGACCTCTATTTAAAAGATTGCTGTATTAGTTTGGTCTTATGAGTACAGAATTATAGGAACCCCAAGCTGTAGTAGTCAGAAGTAGAAAACCCCCAGCTGATCTCTCAACCAGGACATCAAGGAAACAGACTAGTAGAAAGTGAGGGCTGCAGATGCTGGAGATCATTTGACTGTTCCACTTTGAATGTAACTTTGGGTGTAGAATGATGGGTGGCACGGTGGCACAGTGGTTAGCACTGCTGCCTCACAGCGCCTGTAGACCCGGATTCAATTCCCGACTCAGGCGACTGACTGTGTAGAGTTTGCACATTCTCCCCGTGTCTGCGTGGGTTTCCTCCGGGTGCTCCGGTTTCCTCCCACAGTCACAAAGATGTGCGTGTCAGGTGAATTGGCCAAGCTAAATTGCCCGTAGTGTTAGGTAAGGGGTAAATGTAGGGGTATGGGTGGGTTGCGCTTCGGCGGGTCGGTGTGGACTTGTTGGGCCGAAGGGCCTGTTTCCACACCGTAAGTCTAATCTAGTCTAATCTAAATGATACCCATTATATCATGCAGGTACCTGTTTGATGCCAAGTACATGGGTTGTATGTCCCACAGACTGGGAGAACTCGTCCCTTCAGCTGTCTGGCTAACACTAAACACTCCCCAACCAGCCCAGGTGTACAAAACTGTGCCAACATTAGGTGTTTGCAATCGCTCAACATTTGCTAGATAATCCTGAAGAATTCTATGGATAATTGTCAGTTGGGCTTACAATGTGAAGCATTTCCATGTTCTTGAAGCTACAATACTCATACAGGGCCCTGTGATTTGCAAACGGAAAGAGTAACATGCACTACACCAGGTTAAGATCAATTGCCCGTAGTGTTAGGTAAGGGGTAAGTGTAGGGGTATGGGTGGGTTGCGCTTCGGCGGGTCGGTGTGGACTTGTTGGGCCGAAGGGCCTGTTTCCACACTGTAAGTAATCTAATCTAAAAAAAATACCTGACAGACTTTCTCTGGCATTTTTTGGAGGGCAGAACCCTGACCAATTAACCTGCCCGATTTAAAATTTAAGTCAAGTCTGACAATTATCTTTAAATCTGTGATAATGGGTGCATTCTCAGTGACAGTGCCTTATCAGAATCCACTTGTCAACCAATCGACATGCTTCTCTCATGCAGTATAAATATTAAACTTCTCCTTAAATTTGTATTCTTGTGATTTTTTCCTGAGGGAAGATGAAAAGTTCAGTGAAATGCCTTTTGTCAGCAACATTTCCTACTTTAATTCCTTTCAATATATAATAAAAGATTAATCTTGTTTAAAATTTTAAAAACTGGTCATATTAGTCTGTTAATCATTTGTTGGATGCTTACGTTTCTTCTTAAAACATTAATGGCCCATAATAGGATCACAATACCGTAAGTACAATTAGCTACAGATGGATAATGCACGTGTTCTGCTCAGCATTGCCACGGATTTATAGATGTTTACAGCATGGAAACAGGTCCTTCAGCCAAAGCTGTCCATGATGCCCAGTTTTTACTATTAAACTAGTCCCATTTGCCTGTGTTTGGTACATATCCCTCCATAGCTATCCCATCCATTCACATGTCTAAGTGCTTCTTTAGTGACAAAATTTGTTTCTACCACTACCTCTGGCAGCCTGTTCCAAACACTCTCCACCCTCTGTGTGAAAAAAAATTGCCCCTCTTGACCCTTTTGCATTTCTCACCTTAAACCTTTGCCCTCTAGTTTTAGACTCTACCACGGGGAAAAACTGTTTACCTTAACTATGCCTCCCATCATTTTTACAAACCTCTAGAAGGTCACCCCTCAGAGCTGTATGCTCCAGGAAATAAGGCCCAGCCTATGCAGCCTCTCCTTACAATTCCAATCAGGTAGCATCCTAGTAAATCTCTTCTGCACTCTTTCTAGCATAGTAATATCCTGTCTACAGGAGGGTCACCAGAACTCCATGCAATACTCCAAATGTGGCCTCACCAACACCTTGTACAGCTGCAATAAGATGTCCCAACTCCTATACTCAATGCTTTGGCTGGTGAAGCAAGCATGCTGAAAGCCTTCTTCACTACCCTGTCCACTTTCAAGCAGCTATGAACCTGTACCCCCAGATCTTTGTTCTATAAACACATCCCATGGCCCTACCATTGATTAGGTAAGTCCTGCTCTGGTTTGACCTACAAAATGCAACACCTTGCATGTATCTAAGTTCCATTCTATCTGCCATTCTTGAGCTTGCTGGCCCAGTTAAATCAAAAATGATCACTTCACATGGAGCATATTGTGAAAGCTTTACATTCTTTACTCATCAGGAAAACCCCCCAATGCCAAATTTCACACAGTCATCACTTTTACCACAAGAGAAAAGTGGTGTTGATAGATTGGTAAGTTGAATCTAATTAGCTAAGGCATTGGCATGGAGAAACAAACAGGAAACTTTAGACTCCCGATATTTTCGGAAATATTCAAGAAAGAGGCAAGGTTTGAGCATTACCCTTTTGTTTGCAGAGAACGGGCCCCTGCTTGTGAAGATATCTCACTTCCAGCAAATGAGAAAGTGTCACATTGTGATCGAGGTAGTCAGCATGGTTTTGTCAGAGGGAGCTCATACCTGACAGAATTTGAGAGAACCAAGTATGTAGAGGAGGGCAGTGTGGTTGATGTAGTTTGAATGCAGGAGGACAGGCCAAGAGTTGTTATGGCAGAACACAGGACAATTGCCTTTAACAATTAGGACATAGATTATAACAGCAGGGAGGTTATATTGGAGTTGCACAAAAAAACCTTGGTTAGGCCACAGCTGGAGTACTGTGTGCACCTCTAGTCACCTCACCATAGGAAGGACTCAATTACACTGAATGGGCGATAGACAATTTGTCAGGATGTTACATGGGCTGGAGCACATGACGAGAGGCTGGTTAGGCTCAGGTTGTTTTCTTCGGAGCAAAGAAGTTTGAGGGGGATCCAATCAAGATATATAAAAAAAATTATGAGGAGCATGGACAGGGTGGATAGGAAGCAGTTGTTCCCCTTAGTTGTAGGGTCATTAATGAGGGGTTATAATTTTTTTTTAAAAAGTGAAGGGAAAATAATTTAGTGGGGGTTTGAGGAAAGGCTGTTCAGGCAGAGGGTGGTGGGAGTCTAGAATACACTGCCTGTGAGTGTAATGGAAGCAGGAAACCTCAACTTTAAAAAAAAAAGGGCATGGATGAGCTTTTGAAATGTCATAACATTCAAAATTACAGGATAAGTGCTGGAAAATGGGATTGGTATAGATTTGATGGGCCAAAAAGCCTCTTCTATACTATATGTCTATGACTGTATAACTTATTATCTTAAAATAGTTGTTAGTGTAGCTAGTAGCACCCCCTGGATTATTCAGCAAATGTACTTTCTGCCTTTGCAGCTATCCTTGGTGTATAAAGGCAAAAGCAAGATCTCGAGAGGGAAGCCAATAACTTCTATTCCATTCCCCATATAAAACAAAATCAGATATCCACCCCTTCCAGAAACTGGACATGTTACAGCACATCTTTGGGCAGATGGTTGTTGATGCTGGACCTCCTAGCAGAGATAGGGGCACTACTATTGTGCTACAAGTTCCCAAACTCTAGTCGTATTCATTCGAGATATCTTCTAATCAATCAATTGGTTCAGAGATGTTATTTACATATTGAAAACATGGGACGAGTTGATATCAAACAACATATTCCTTTTGCAATTGCCAAACAACCATCACTCTCCTTTCATGAAGTATACATTTGTCTTTCCCCTTAAACTTGCATTCTTGTGAATTGGCAATACTCAAGGTGAGAGTATTAAACTGCTTTAGAATAATATTATTGAAACAAACATTTGTATAGTGACCTCTATTGGCTACTTTTTATTGTATCACTTTGCCCAGACTTAGTGCAAACAATTATCTTTTCCATGGATAAAATCACCAGCCTCTTTTCGCTGACTTTTTGGAGTAAGACTTCTGACTAACATGATCTTTCTTTTTATTTCATTTACTGTCCTATATTTCTCCTTTTTACCTTAACCTCCTAAGGTATTATTCCATCAGTACTGGTGCTTTATTCAAATAACTTCATTCCTGAAGAAAGCCTACAATATGTTGTCAGATCATAGGGACTTAGAGTTCTAACCGCAACAGTTACCACAGATATCCAGGATAATCCATACGAAATAGGAACAGCAGTAGGCCATTCAGCCCCTTGAGCTTGTTCAGCCATTCAATAGAAACATGGATGATCTGACATTCCTCACTTTCCTGCCCCTTCCCTGTAATCCTCGATTTCTCTACTGGAAAATAATCTATCCGTTTTAGACATCAATATACAAGGACTCTACCACCATAGCTCTGTGGCAAGGTGTTCCAAAGACACTCACTCCATCTTGGGAGAGAAGAAATTCCTCCTCATCTCAAATCTTAAATTGGTGCCTCTTTATTCCGAGATTAAAGCCTCTGGTCCTAGACTCTCCCACGAGGCGAAAGATCCATGCACCAATCTTGTCAAGCCCTTTAAGAATCAGATATGTTTCAATGAGATCACCTTTCATTCTTCTAAACTCCAGGGAGTGGAGCCCTAACCTGCTTAGACTTTGCTCACAAGACAATTTCTCCATTCTGAGAATCAGCCTGTTAAACCTTTTCTGATGTGCCTCCAATTAAATGATAATTTTCCTTAAATAAAGGACCAAACCTGCTCACAGTATTCCAGATGTGATCTTACTGTACAGTTGCAGTTAGACTTCCTTACTCTTATACTCCAACCCCCTAGAAATAAGGGCCAACGTTTATTAACCTAATTAACTGTTGCCCGTGTGCTAGCTTTGTGTTTCATGCACAACTACCCCAATCTCTTTGTGTTGCAGATGTCTCTAGTTTTTCTCCATCTAAATAATACAGTTTTGTTCTCCGTTCTAAAATGAAAAGCTTCATATTTTTCCACATTATACTGCACTTGCTGACTTTTTGCCGAGTTGATTAACCTACTTATAAACTAGACTGTTTGCATCCCTCCTACAACCTGACTTTCCACCTATTTTAGTGTCATTTGCAAATTTGGCCACAATACATTCACTTTCTTCTTCCAAATCATTAATAATGTTGTAAACAGTTGTGGCCCCAGCATTTATCCCTGTGGAACCCCTCATTGTTTCCAGCCCATGAACTGATTCTCTCTCTATGCCAATATACTATCTCAAACACATGGCTCTTATGTTATGACTTAACCTTTTGCAAGGTACCTTATCAAATGCCTTCTGGAAGTCAAAATACAACATATCTACAGGTTCCCCTTAAATGAGTCAGACTCAATTTCTATTTCATTAAACCATGCTGACACTCCTCAGTTAGATTATGATTTTTCAAATGTTCTGCTTTTTTAACCTCCTTAGTAGTTGTAGGAGCATAGACATCAGTGAGATTGATCTAAGTATAAAAAAAAGTTCAATTAAACAATTAGAATCAGGTAGATAGTAAACAAATATTTACCACAAGTATCTGTTTTGGGGCCACTCCACTGCTGTTTATCATTTTTATAAATGACTTGGATGAGGGTGTAGAAGGGTGGTTTAGTAAATTTGCAGATGACACTAAAGTCAGTGGAATTGTGGATAGTGCTGAAGATGTTGCAGGTTCAAAGGGACATAGTTAAGCTGCAGAGCTGGGCTGAGAAGTGGCAAATGGAGTTTAATGCAGAAAAGAAAGAGGTGATTCACTTTGGAAGGAGTAAGAGGAATAAAAGAGTTTTGGGCTAATGGGAAGATTCTTGGTAATACAAATGAGCAGAGATTTCGGTGTCCATGTACATAGATCCCTGTAAATTGCCACCCAGGTTGAGAGAATTGTCAAGAAGACATATGGCATGTTAGCTTTTATTGGGAGAGGGATTCAGTTTCGGAGCCACAAGGCCACGTTGCAGCTGTACAAAACTCTAGTGCGGCCGCACTTGGAGTATTGTGTACAGTTCTGGTCACCGCATTATAGGAAGGACGTGGAAGCTTTGGAAAGGATGCAGAGGAGATTTACTAGGATGTTCCCTGGTACAAAGGGAAGATCTTATAAAGGAAAGGCTAAGGGACATGAGGCTGTTTTTGTGAGAGAGAAGATGATGGGGAGGTCACTTGACAGAGACATACAAGATAATCAGAGAGTTAGATCGGGTGGACAGTGAGAGTCTTTTTTCTCAGATGGTGATGGCTAGCACGAGGGGACATAGCTTTAAATTGATGGGTGATAAGATATAGGACAGATGTCAGAGGTAGTTTCTTTACTCATTAGTAGGGGCATGGAATACTGCCTGCAACAGTAGTGGACTTGCCAACTTTAAGGGCATTTAAGTGGTCACTGGATAGGCATATTGATGAGAATGGAATTGTGTAGGTAAGATGGGCTTCAGATTGGTTCCACAGGTTGGCACAACAGATGACCAAAGGGCCTGTACTGCACTGCAATGTGCCATGTTCTATTTACTTTCAAAATTGGTGCTTCTAAACACAAATTTCCCGTTCACATAGAATTTCATGGACATATGAACCTTCGTGAAAAGAAAACATATAAATGCAAAATTGCTACCATGTAAAACCTGAAATCTGTAGATCTATCCTGCTGGAAATCCTTCACATCAAATTTTCCTCCCACATTCATACAGAAGATTGATGAGGTGATGTCACTGAGAAGGTGGGGCAGTTATATTCTCAAACTGCTTTACTTGTTTTCATGTGCACACAAACCTGAACTGCCCTGGGAGCGACGGTCCTATTAAGCTGCAAGTGCATCCAGCAGCCTGGAATGTATCATACATTGAAATAAAGAGGCTACTTATGGTTTTGTGAAGGTTCAGTGATTTTTAAATCAGAAGTTGCTCATGGACAAGCATAAAACAGAGTGCTGAGAAAGCATTTGCAACCCACTCAACCAATTTAAATACTTTAAACCAGGTTGCTTTGAAAGTTTTTTTGAGTAAAGTGAAGTCTCTGGATAATACTTCATTTCAGCAGAAGCAATAAAAAGAGAGGAATCAGCCTTCAGTGTTAAAGTACAGCAGACAGTTTAGTCCTCCGTGAAATCAAAGCATCTGTCACTCACCATACATCTTTCCTTCATCCGACAGGATAATTTTTCGCCTGCCACATGGTGGGTAAATGGCTAAAGCTTCCTGGAAACTTTGCTCGATGTCAGGACTCCACACACCCTCTGCATCATTGTCCAAATTCTTCTCAATTGAGTCATTCATTGTCTCAGAGTTGTGGTCAGGGCTGGTGCCCTCGCTCCAACTGTTTGTCTCTATTTTAATGGTCTGGGGTCTCCAAGCCTCAGCTTGGAGGACAGCACAGCACATCTGAGGTAAAAAAGTAAAAAGAATTTTAGGAACTGGTGAATAAATCAAATGTGATGCACCTCAACCTGAAATGGATATTTGCTATTTTATTGGACTAGCTAGGGGTATGATAATCAGCACAAGTTCAGCCACAGCAGCTGCTAGGAGAGTTATTTTATCTCCACTGCAGCTCTTCTCCTTCCTCAATTGAAAAAGAATCTTGTAGCTAACTTGGAGATGGGAAGAAAAAGTGTCAGTGATTGTGAGAGGCAATGGAAGAGACAGACAGACAGAGACATTTGAAAAGAAGAATTGATAAGACTTTGTTGGGAGGTAAGCAATTATTAACCAAATAATTGTTTTTGGAAGTTTTAACCTTCGACATTTACTTCTCTGATCTTCATCACAGGCCAGTACCATCATCCAAATGGTCACTACCCACATTGTTAGGTTTATTCTGGAATTGCTGCAAATGTGTTGCTGGTCAAAGCACAGCAGGTTAGGCAGCATCTCAGGAATAGAGAATTCGACGTTTCGAGCATAAGCCCTTCATCAGGAATAAGAGAGAGAGAGCCAAGCCGGCTGAGATAAAAGGTAGGGAGGAGGGACTAGGGGGAGGGGCGATGGAGGTGGGATAGGTGGAAGGAGGTCAAGGTGAGGGTGATAGGCCGGAGTGGGGTGGGGGCGGAGAGGTCAGGAAGAACGGGTCTGTTTGAGAACGTGGCTGAAGAGCTTCTGTGCAGAGGAGATGACCTGGGGGGTGCAGTGAGGGAGGGACTCACTGAAATCCTTGTAGAGGGAGGAAGAGAGCTTCTTCAAGGAAGGCATTCTGGAATTGCACAGCTACATGCAGATTCAGGAGAAAAAACATTCATTGATTTGGGCATCATTGACCAAACCCATTAAAACTCAACCACATTATCTCCCTACCCTTCAGGCTCTCTGTCTCTCCTCCTGATGAAGGGCTTTTGCCCGAAACGTCAACTTTCCTGCTCCTCGGATGCCGCTTGACTTGCTGTGCTTTTCCAGCACCACTCTAATCCAGAATCTGGTTTCCAGCATCTGCAGTCATTGTTTTTACCAGGAGTCACATGTAGCCCAGACCAGGTAAGGATAACAGTTTCTTTCCCTAAAAAGGACTTTAGTGAACCAAATAGGTTTCTCTCAATAATCTATTCTTGTCATTATTCGGCTTTTAATTCCTAATTTTTGTTGAATTTAACTTCCATCATTTGCCACGATGGGATTAAACCCAAATCCTCAGAACATTACATGGATATCAGGATTAACAGTCCATGATAGTGAGACTAGGCCATTCACTGACATTGGATGGGGAAACAAAGTGAGGACTGCAGATGCTGGAGGTCAGAGTTGAGTGTGGTGCTGGAAAAGCACAGGTCAGGCAAGATCTGAGCAGCAGGAGAATCAACCCTTCGGAAACATCGATTCTCCTGCTCTTTGGATGCTGCTTGACCTGCTGTGCTTTCCCAGCACCACGCTCAACTCCCCATTCTGTGTGTTAGGAAAGTACATTGACACTTTTCCACACATGGACCGCAGCATTCACTGAGAACACTGAAGTGTATGAAGGAAGGGGAAATAATTTTCTATTAACATTTCAAATTACTTGAGATAATACTCACATTAGTCAACTTTCAAAAAATCCTCATCAGATATTTGCAATGATAAATTTGTCACTTACATTTTACAGTGAATAATACAGCAAAAGTACAGTGAAAAGCTTCGCTACAATCTGGCATAGTTTAAGAATAAAAAGGATAAAGATATGACTGAAAGGGTCCTGAGCCAGCTCACCAATGATACCTGTGCCACCTTCCCCCCTCCACTGCTGTCCGCTCCAGATCCACCAATGTAGGAGTTGCCACTCTTTAGGCGCCATCACCTCGCTGCTGGGCCAACCTCACCAATGCTGCCATGGATGCCAGGTCCCATGCTGAATCCACACGCCTTGCAACCAGGACTCTGACTCCACTGCCACTTTGAAGACACCAGGAGTTCCAGCTCCGGGCACACCATGCTGCTGCTGCTGCCTCACCAATGCCAGCAGTCCCTGCTCTATGCCTCTCTCAGCCAGGAGTCTCCAGTTCCTCTACTGGACCAGGTTGTTGTCACTATTTTGCCAAGAGGCCCGCTCCAGCTTCCCCCCTTGAAGATGGCGGAGCCAGCAAGCTGACATTGAAAGGTCTGCTTCTGCCACCGCCACCCACCAATCCCGATGCCAGGAGGACATTCCTGCTGCCACCGCCACCCACCAATCCCGATGCCAGGAGGACATTCCTGCTGCCACTGCCACCCACCAATCCCGATGCCAGGAGGACATTCCTGCTGCCACTGCCACCCACCAATCCCGATGCCAGGAGGACATTCCTGCTGCCACTGCCACCCACCAATCCCGATGCCAGGAGGACATTCCTGCTGCCACCGCCACCCACCAATCCCGATGCCAGGAGGACATTCCTGCTGCCACCGCCACCCACCAATCCCGATGCCAGGAGGACATTCCTGCTGCCACCGCCACCCACCAATCCCGATGCCAGGAGGACATTCCTGCTGCCACCGCCACCCACCAATCCCGATGCCAGGAGGACATTCCTGCTGCCACCGCCACCCACCAATCCCGATGCCAGGAGGACATTCCTGCTGCCACCGCCACCCACCAATCCCGATGCCAGGAGGACATTCCTGCTGCCACCGCCACCACCAATCCCAATGCCAGGAGGACATTCCTGCTGCCACTGCCACCCACCAATCCCGATGCCAGGAGGACATTCCTGCTGCCACCGCCACCCACCAATCCCGATGCCAGGAGGACATTCCTGCTGCCACCGCCACCCACCACCTCCAGTTACTGTGAGGTGCTGTATCCACCATTACCTCTGAGCACCAGGAGGAGTTGCTATTCAGCACACAGCCTACTAACTGCCATGCTAATTTCACTGACTAACCTGCCACAAACAGCTCCAAAAGAAAATTTTAAAAATGATATAAAGAGAGCCAAGTAAAAAGAAAAATAATCCAGAGCATTGTGGCCAATTCCACCAATTCCTCTCCCCATCATGTTCATCTTCACCAAGTCAGCCAGTAGGAAACCCCTGGAGGTGAGCTCTACTGCCAGTGGGCTTGACTTTACTTTGTTCTGCTAAGTAATACAAGCAAGCATCGCATTCAAGAGGAGATTTTGTAATATCACAATTCAGCTCCTAACCTTAAATTGTTCATGAGCCTTTCACAGGATAATAATAAAGTGAAAACATTGTTCTAACTTCCAACTTTGTACCTATCTACCCACTTCGACATTTTAAGAATCCAGCTTCTTGAAAACAGCACATTTGTCCCATTCAGAATTTTTGCAGCAATGCAAGTGTTTTCAGTGGGCCTTTCATTTTCATGATGAAAGGGGAATGGAATTCACATCAATTACAACCAAATCATTGCACTATCAAATGCTGTAAGAATTATATCGTCTGAGTGAAACACAAAAGGGAGAATTGAGTGAGAAATGTGGAACAGTCTCAGCACCACTTGTGCTTAATACTATCTTTTACTTTATTTTGCTATTTCTGTAACTAAAGCATTCTGTACCTAGATATGTTTTACCGAAGATAGTACTGTGTATGGTGACATTGTAGGCTTTTCACTGTACTCTTGTACCCTGTACTAAAGTGACAATAAACTTAAATCTATCATCGTGGAAAAAAATCAATCTGGCAAAGGTAGACTGGAGGCAGGTTTGTGGAATCCAATCAAGATAACGTCCTCAAATAATACATCATGAAAATCAAATCAGGGCAGAGATTATAAGATACAACATCTGTCAGCTCAGCTTCTCTCAAAGCAGAATTAGGCAGTTTGGTCCAAATTTGCTCTGCCAGTCAATCATGGCTAATGTTTCTAAATCCCATTCTCCTGCCTTCTCCCTGTATTGCTTGATTCCCTTACTAATCAAGCATCGCTCTCTATCTTAGAATCGCTCCCCCTCACTGTTCAAGGCCCAAACATTCCTATTAGGTGAAGTAGCAATTTATTTGGAATGTCTTCAGTTCAGCTTGCTGTATTCACCACTCAATGCAGTCATCTGTATATTGGGGAGGCAGAACAGATTGCAAGACCAGATCTGGTACACTTTGGTTTTCTGCTCAAACATGATCCTAAGCTTTCAGGTGCCCATCATTTAATTCCCTAAGACACTCCATTTTGACCTGGCTTTGTTTCCCTGTACTATATCGTTATAGGAAAACCAATATTTATATATTCTACAGCCCTCTGGACTCAAGATGGAGTTAACTTCAGATTTAAATCTTTCCCTTGCATAGTCTCTCAACATCAGCTGTCATTGATCATTCTGTTTTAGATTTGCATCAGCTCCAGATAGATTTCTGTTTCTTTATTTGTTCTGTTGTCACCTTACCTTGTGCCATCATTCCTTGGTCAACAATCTCTCGAAATTCCATCCTACCTAAGATTTTCCTTTTTGTGCTTTATCCTCTCTCCACCTTTTCCATTTGTTTAAAACTGGTCAAATCTATTTTTTCCAATTTGATTATAGGCCATTGATTTGAATGATTAATTGTTTCCCTCATTCCATTGATGTGCAAGATACAGGCTCACTGACTCGAGGAGGGATTTACATTGGTAAGAATAGGGGATTGGTTCAAAGACAGAAAAGAATAGTAGGAATAAGAAGGCACATTTTAAATGGCAGGCTGCTACTAATGGTTTGGTCACAAGAACATTGATGCCTCAGGATTTGTAATCTACATTAAAAAAGTGAAGGGTAATGTATCCAACTTTGCTGCAGATACATAGTCAGCTAAAGAAAGACAAGGAAAACAATTTTCCTAACCCGTTGGAGATGGGTTTGGAGGCTGATAGACCAGGAATGGAACAGAGATCTCCAGGCCAGATCTCAGGTGCTGCCTCCAGACAACTTTCCCAGTGTGAGCAGCCACAGGTACTGGCAATCTGCACCATGGAAAGGACCAGTGTCGGACAATTCAATTAACTGAGGCTCCAAAGTCATTCTCTTCCTCCACTATAAACTTTTCTAAGTTGCAAAATCCCAACCTGTTCTTCAGGAATCGAACTCCTTCTGGAGATAATTAGTACACTCCATGGAAGGTTATGGATGGCAGAATTAATTGGCAAGATTGGGGTTGCAGTGCTTATTGGTGTCTAGAATTGTCACTGGAAGGACAACCTTTCATCTCAAGGTCCCTTCATAGCACTTTGCCATAATTTTCACAACTGAACAGACAGGCCTGTGGGTGCACTTCCATTTTGCACTGTCCCACTAAGTCTTTCTCTTTTCCAGCAGTGCTTATCTCTCAGTAGGGCTGTCATTTGGACAGTGCTCAAGGCTGTCAATTAGGCCAAATGCTTCCCTGGATGATCCACTGTTCTTAAATGGACTGCAAAAGGTGCATGTGATTAATTAGATTAGACTTACAGTGTGGAAACAGGCCCTTCGGCCCAACAAGTCCACACCGACCCGCCGAAGCGCAACCCAGCCATACCCCTACATTTACCCCTTACCTAACAAGTAAAAAATGAGATCTGCAGATGCTGGAGATCACAGCTGCAAATGTGTTGCTGGTCAAAGCACAGCAGGCCAGGCAGCATCTCAGGAATAGAGAATTCGACGTTTCGAGCATAAGCCCTTCATCAGGAATGACACTCCGGGCAATTTAGCTTGGCCAATTCACCTGACCCGCACATCTTTGGACTGTGGGAGGAAACCGGAGCACCCGGAGGAAACCCACGCAGACACGGGGAGAACGTGCAAACTCCACACAGTCAGTCACCTGAGTCGGGAATTGAACCCGGGTCGACAGGCGCTGTGAGGCAGCAGCGCTAACCACTGTGCCACCGTGATCAGGAAGATGTCTCAAAAAATCGATCTGGTAGGTACATGCTGAGGCTATAAATGGGCTTGGGAACTGCAAACATTCTTGACATCGAGATTATGACATTACAGGAAAACACAGCCAAAAGTGTGCAAATGAGTCAAACAAATTAAGAGTTGGCAGCAAGATGGCAGATAGAGTATAATAAGGGAAAATGAGGTAATTGGTTTCAATACTGTAAAAAAGATAGGAAATAGGAAGAGTAGACCATTCAGTCACTGAGCCTGCTCAGTCATTAACTAAATTTCCTGGCTGATCTGATTGAGACCATAACTCAAATTTTCCCACCCGTACTCCTTAGGATCATATAGCACAGCCTATTGCATTTGCACTGACAAAATCTACCCAACTTTGTAGCTCAGCCCATAGCCTTGAATGTTATGACATCATCCAAGTACTTTTAAAAGGTTGAGGTTTCCTGCTTCAATTACACTCAGGCAATACATTCCAGATTTCCACCACCCTCTCAAGATCAAAAAGTGTGTTGGAACATTGTATGCTATTAAAGGAGCTGTATAAATACACATTGTGGCACAAATCCTTAATTACTCAGGGAACAGATGCCATACTTGGATTTTGGTATTAGAGACTATGAATACCCTGCAAAGTTAATGGGCGCTTGTTTCAGTAAATGTTTTGTGTCGTGCAGTACAGAGATGGAGGAATAGATTATAGGACATATGCTTTATATGCACAATGAGATTGTCCAGTATCCTGGAAGGTTAAACAAAAACTCAATACTGTTACACTAATTTGTACACTCAAAATATTCTTAACTCTAATGCCAGACCTGCTCCCACTAGTGTGCTACAGGTTGTTCTGCTATAACTTGCATTTTCTTAATGTGAATTCATTGTAACTTGGTTGAAGAATTAGGGACATGTTTTCAAAGCGCAAATTTTTGAAACGTGTTGGCTGTAACATGATTACATCACCAACACTCCAAGTGCTGTTTCTAAAGTGCAATTTTTCTATAATGCGGGCTTACATAAGAACACAACCATTGCATAATAGAAAAACTGCCTGTATATAACCTAAAAATACTCTTTCAATAGCAAATACTTTAAACAGAATTTATTGTTATACTTCCGAAGGCTTTTCACAATGGGCATAGAATGAAGTTTTCAAACATCTGCTTTTGCTCTTTGTTGAAACCCAAGCTACAAATGGATGGCCCTTAAAAAAATGATGTGGTGATCAGCATTTTTAGCACATCTGAGTGTGTTCTGATACAAGGTACGTGTAGCGCGTTCCTAACTGAATAGCAGCGAAGGGCATTATAAAGAAATTATTTTTACAGGCAGTCCTTCTTTAGCATCTCTCATTCTGAACAGCTGCTAACCCAGACTAAGACCATCTGTTACAGATCTTAATTGGAGCACAGTAAGAGCAGAGCCTGGAAAGTGTGAGCTGACAACAGGCAAAGTCATTCAGCAGCATTGGGACCGCGTGTGACAGCTGCTGGCTGATAGCATTTGCGTTCTTTAATCAATTTTAAAAAACTTCAATTTGTTACAAACTTGCAAAATATTCTTGATTAAAAGACCAACGAACACAAAAACATCTATTTTTAATCGTAATAATACAAAAATAAGCAGTCTTTATTCAGTAAATAAAGAACAAAACAGTTATAGTTAGAGCACCATGCAATCCAGAAACTTTTTGTCTGCTGTGGTTCAACTGATAGCGCATGTGTCTCGGAATCACAAGGTTGTATGTTTTAGTCTTAATCTTACTCCAAGATTTGAATACAGAAAAGGCTAACATTCCAGTGCAGTCGTGAAGGAGCACTGCTTTGTTGGAGATGTGAAACTTTAGTCTGGAGGTGCCTGGTGGATATAAAAGACCACATGGCACCATTTTTGGTTGCATCCACCATTCTGCCTTTCTAAACCACAGAGCAGGATATAAACACATGCTGCCATTCATTTTTAAACATAACAGCTTTCAAAAAGTAGTATCAGACAGAATTTACTGGAACACATGCAATATTTACTGGAATGATGAACTGAAAGCTTCTATCTATTAGGAAAGACTGAAGAGGTTGTTTCCTTTTCAGCTCTGGTATGTTGTTAGTTTAAATTGTCACTAATTATCCAGAACCAGTGGACACAACTGAAGGTGATTAGCAAAAAAAGTGTGACATGAGGAAAACCCTTTAGAAAATGCAGCAAGTGAGAGTATTTGGAATGCACGAGTGTGGTTGATGCAGATTCAATTGTGGCTCTGAAGAGATAATTAGATAATTATTTGAAAGGTTTTGGAGCGCTGCTCCTTCATCAGGTGGTTATAGAGTAAAGGATCATAAGACAGTATTTATAGCAAAAAAAGTTTACTGTGTGATGTACCTGAAATTATATATTGAAAAAGACCTGGATTGTTTGTTACGTCTGAAAATGTGTTGCTGGTTAAAGCACAGCAGGTTAGGCAGCATCCAAGGAACAGGAAATTCGACGTTTCGGGCCAGAGCCCTTCATCATTACGTCTCTCATCTTTTGGAATGAAGATGTTGGTTTCAGTTCTTTCATATGTAAATCGCAGAACATTTAAAAGTTACATTCTCAACTGAACTTTAACTATTGGTGTCATGTCAGCCTCTCACAGATACACACTCTCTCACCAACAGACACACACTACCCTCACCATACACACACGCACATAAGTTCGAGGGGTGAATTTGTAATTGCAGAATTACATTTTACTTTGCTCAAAAACTGCATGAATCCATGTAAGATTCTGTAAATCCAATTTTTAGATTAGAATCAGTCTGACCATTGTGGCACAGACAGTCTCACACCTTAAGTGCATTACTGGGCCAACATGACACCAATAGTTAAAGTTCACTTGAGAATGTAAACTTTTAAATGTTCTGCAATTTACATATGAAAGAACTGAAACCAACATGTCTATTCTAAGAATAGAGACTTAACAAACAATCCAGGTCTTTTTCAATATATAATTTCAGTCATATCACACTAAACTTTTACTATAAATTCTGTGTCTTATGATCTTATACTCCACAACCACCTGATGAAGGAGCAGCGCTCCGAAAACTAGTGCTTCCAAATAAATCTGTTGGACTATAACCTGGTGATTTTTAACTTTGTACACCCCAGTCCAACACCGGCATCTCCAAATCATGAAAAGGAAAAGATTTGGAAGGTTTCAGGGAAAAATGGATAGTCAACTAGGAAAACTGCTTTTCCTGAGCAGGTTAATGGGCTTCCTTGTTATTGGTCACTGGGTGGTGCCACCAATTTCCCTTTTCATTCTTACAAAGAAAATGTTAGATGACACGGCCAGTAGCTGTCACACCTCTGAAGAGGAAATGGTGTCGGTCTTTCTCTCTAAAAAACCTAAAGGCAGTTTACTCATTAAAAGCAACTAGTTAAAGTAGAGTCTAAATTTGCAAACAGGTTGCTCTGACCCTCTTTCAAGGAATACCTGAAGAAGAGAGATGCTAAGTCCAGGAAACTGAAGATCACTTCAGTGAACCCAAGAGTGCTGTGGACAAAAACCATCTTCTCAGTTTGGCCTGACACCAATAAACTCAATGTTAGTCTGTCTGTGTGTGCACGTGTATATAGAAGATTTAAAAGAGGCTTAGAGCTTTAACTAGTAGCATTATATGTCATAGATTCAAGCTACAGATAAAAAAAAGTACTATTTGTTTATTAAAAAAATTGTAATTCTTGTTAAGTACAAAGCCTGGTCTGTTTTCTGTTCACCTGGATCTAAGCAGGCAGTTAAACTAGACATAATTACAAGACTATCAGGTGCCACAGATAACATGTCTGTCTCCATTGAACCTTAGAAGAATGAGGGGGGATCTTATAGAAACATAAAATTACGAAGGGAAACTAGATAAGGTAGAAGTAGAGAGGATGTTTCCGCTGGTGGGTGAAAATAATACAAGAGGGCATAACCCCAAAATTAGGGGGCTTAGATTTAGGACTGAATTGAGAAGGAATTTCTTCATCCAGAGGGTTGTAGACCTTTGGAATTCCCTGCCCAGTGAAATAGTTGAGGCTTCCTCATTGAATGTTTTTAAAGCAAAGTTAGATAATTTTTTGAACAGTAAAGGAATTAAGGGTTATGGTGAGAGGGTGCATTATTGGAGCTGAGGCCACAAAACGATCAGCCATGATCTTATTGAATGGAAGAGGAGGCTAGAAGGGAGACACGGCCTACTCCTGATCCTAGTGCTCTTGTGTGCAATTCCCCAAGATTCTACCCAGAGACTAAATGGAGCTTAATGCAACTTCAATAATCAACTCTTCCAGAGCCATGTTAATGTAAGATTTCAAGTTTTTTAAAAAACCCATAATTAAAATTTATAAGTTAATGGTTTTATCCATTTCTACGGTAATCACTGTCTGACCTTCCACACACTGCACAGGTCAGTGACTTCATAAATCCAGACAGTCTGGAGGTTTCACACATCTTCCAGAATGCATCGTCTTCCAACTTAGAAGAATTGGTAGTTCTTTGGCTTGTGGATTGTGGCCTCAGTTCTGATCTTGACTGTATTGATCTGCAAATCATCACCATCATGACATTGTTCACTGGGTTCATCCCAAGTGTTATTGAATGGCTGATTCAATTTATTATTCAGACAACACCAGGTTATAATCCAACAGGTTTATTTGAAAGTGCAAGCTTTCAGAGTACTGCGCCTTTGTCAAGTGGGGCAGGATCATAGGACACAGAATTTGTAGTAAAAGATCAAAATGTCATACAACTGATGTGATGTGTTGGACAAAACTAGATTGGTGCTGAAAATGTGTTGCTGGAAAAGCAAGCAGGTCAGGCAGCATCCAAAGAGGAGAATCGACGTTTTGGGCATGAGCCCTTCTTCAGGAATCTAGATTGGCGTTAAGTCTTTAATCACTTAGAATTGGGATACAAGTTTCAATTGATTAATATGCAAATCCCAGAACTTTTTTCAAGTCATCTATGGGCAACATATGATCATTGCTAGTCAATTGAATCTTGGGATATCTGTCCCATTGCTATTGGGGTCTCTTATCTACACCTGCTGCCCTATGCCCAAGTGTGGTAGCCATCATGCAAATGAAACAGGTCGTTTGCAGCCTGCTAACTGGTTAAGACTTTTTTTATTTTTTGCAAACATTTTATAGCAGAGTCCCATGGTCTCTGCTATAGTACCTCCTTGATTGGGTAGGGAATAGACTCTCCAGTTTTCATATCTTGAGCAATTCTGATGGCAATAAACCACACTGGAATAGGGATGGCTGAGTAATTTAAACAATATTGTATAAAAGTCAGCATTTTCCTTCAAAAGGGACTTGTCTGTCTGGACCCCACATTCAGCTTCCTCATTATACTATATGTATCTCAGCAAGCTGGTTACATGTCCAAATCTAAAGTGGCTGCAAACTGGCTGAAATATTTTTGCTCAAACTGCGGTCCAATTTCTGACACAACCATGTCAGGGATCCCAAATATAGGGAATATTTCAGGCAAGATCCTGACAACTGCTTCTATAGTGGTGGAGGATAACATGTTTTTAGCCTACATCTACCGTGAAAAATAGTCAACAGCAATAATCAAACCATCCATTGAACAAACAGATCAATCCTCATTTGCTTCAGTGGTTTGGTGGTGAAACATAGCATCTCTCTCTGCTAAGTCTGTTGATAGTCCAAATTGATCTCATCACTGGTGCAATTTCCTTTGAGATCCCTGACCAATATACTGACACCCGCATCTAGGCTTTGTACTTGGTAATGCCCACGTGTGCTTGCCTCAGATACTGACCAACAACGAAGTTGGAAATATCAGCCTTTTATTAAACACCAACAATTCATTGACAATTGTGAAATGTTATCAATGCTAAAAGTAATTCTTCATGACCAGATGAGGCTTTGATCTGGTCACCCTTGAACACAATGCCGCTAAATGGCAGCACATTCTCTGCTCTTTTGTTACAGTTGTATTTGATTGAGCCAGTTTTAGATTCCTTGCCAGTGGTTCAATGAGGCCTGAGTAAATAATTCAATCACTTCAAGAATTGCTCAGTCATTCTATGACAGTTGATAGTCACTCTGAACAGTGTATCTGTCACAGCTTCCTCTGCAGATATTTGGTCTTGTAGGCACATCTCACATGAACATACAAACTAGGAACAGAAGTCCCATCAGGCTCCTCCATTATTCTAGAAGGAGAATCATGCTGATCTAACTGTAACATCAAATCTATGTCCCCACCACCCTGATAAATAAAAGGGTGAAAAGTTAAGAATCCATCTATCTCTGCCTTAAAAATATTCAAGGATGCCTTTCCTGAAAAAGTGGTGAAGGAATTCCATAGATGCACAACCTTCAGTAAAAAAAAAACCTTGGCTTTAAAGATCCTAGCATTTAAACGGGGGCCCTAGCTCTAGATTCCACACAGGCATCAGTCTCCACACCTACCCTGTCAAAACCTTCAGGACCTTGCATCTTTTAATTAAAAAGTTACCTCTGACTCGATACTCTGATAGATTCAATTTTAGCCTGTCCAACCTTCCTCCATTCCCAGGGCTACTTGTCTCTGAACTGCCTCCAGTATATTCACATCTTTCCCTAAATAAGATGACCAATGTCATACACAGTAATCTAGATGCAGTCTCATCAGTATCCTGTATAACTGAAGCATAACCTCCTTACTTGCGGAGTTCAACTCCCATGATAATTGGCAATATTCAATTAGTTTTCTTAATTTATTGTTATACCTGCATATTAAATCTTATGATTCATGCACTAGGATATCCAGATGCCTCTGCATCTCCAAGCTCTCACCATTTCGGTAATATACTGTTTTTTCACTTTTCCTGCCAAAATGAAGAATTTCATTTTCACGTATTATGCTCCATTTGCTATATTTTTGCGACTCACAACCTATCTTTTCATAACCTTCTTGTGTCTTCTTCACAACTTACTTTCCTATCTATCCTTGTATGATCAGCAGATTTGGCAACAATCCCATCATCCAAGTCATTTATCTAAATAGAAAACAGTGAGAATCCGCACGGATCCCTGCGGTACACTACTCATCACATCTTAAACAAACAAAGACTTTAGCTACCATTTCCTCTTAGCTAGAGGAAATTTCATCCATGCCAAGATGCTACCCCTTACACCATAAGCTTTTATTTTCCACATCAAATCAGTACAGTATGTCCACCAGTTCCCTGCCAGACAGCCTGTATTGCCTCAAAAGAACTCCAATAGATTGGCCAACATGATTTCTCTTTTGCAAAGTCATGTTGATTCTGCCCGATTATCTCAAACTTATCCAAGTGCCCAGTTATAACTTCTTTCATAATAAGTTATGACATTTTCCCTATGACTGTTATTAAGCTCTAATGGTCTGTCATTTTTTTGCTATTTCTCTCTTTCTTTAAGGTAAAGGAATAACATTCATTATTTTCCAATCTAATGGAACTATCAACAAATCAAGTTTTGGAAAATTAAAACCAACACATTCACTATCTCACTAGCCATTTTCTTTTATCCTAGGATCTTAAGTTCATCTGGACCCATGTTTCTGTCAGCCTGCAGCCCCAACAATTTACTCCATATCATTTCCTAGATGATTGTGTGTTTTCCGACTTCCTCCCTTCTTTCCATTTCAACTGCTGAGATGTTACTTGTATCTTCTATCATGAAAGTAGAGTTATAGATAAATAGGGTGGTAAAGGCAGCGTTTGGGATGCCTTCCTTTATTGGTCAGTGAATGAAGTGTAGGAGTTGGGAGGTCATGTTGCTGCTGTACAGCACACTGGTTAAGCCACTTTTGGAATACTGTGTGCAATTCTGGTCTCCCTCCTATTGGAAGAGTGTTGCGAAACTTGAAAGGGTTCAGAAAAAACTTAAAGGAAGTTGCCAGGATTGGAGGGTTTGAGGTATAGGGAGATGCTGAATAGGCTGTGGCAGTTTTCCCTGGAGCGTCAGACACAGAGGGCTGATCTTATAGAAGTATATAAAATTATGACATGCATAAATAGGGTAAATATATAAGGTCTTCTCAATGTGTGAGGGGGTTTCAAAACTAGGGGGCATAGGTTTAGGATGAGAGGGGAAAAATTCAAAACAGACCTAAGGGGCAACGTTTTCCTGAGGGTAGTGCATGTATGGAATGAGCTGCCAAAGAAAGTGGAGGAGGTTGGTACAATTACAACATTTAAATTGGATGCATATACGAATAGGAATGGTTTAGAACAATATGGGCCAAATGCTGGCAAATAGGACTAGATTAATTTAGAATATCAGGTCAGCATGGACAAGTTGGATCGAAGGGCCTGTTTTCATGCTGTACATCCATATGATTCTAAGAGTGAGCCTCTTGTGGTATAGTTCACCGACCTCGGAGCCAAAAAATGCAGGTTAAAGTCTCACCTGCTCTGGGGATTTGTCACAGCATAAGAAGACTAATGCAAAATCTGTTCAATTAATCTGCCATTTCTATAATCAATTGTCCAGTTTCACTTTTTGTGGGACCACAGCTCACCTTCTTAACTCTAAACATTTTTAAGACTCTCCGTTATAAAAAAAATTGGCCAGCTTTCATTTCTACTGGAATTTTCTATCCTCTTTTTGGTCATTTTTGTTGGTTTTATATTCTATCCAGCCTTCTGACCTACTACCATTGCAGAATGATGTACTTTTGTTTAAAAAAGGAAGATTGTTACTATCTTTAAAGTTTCTAGTTAACAAAAAAAGTGGGTCCATTTCTTGGAATTTTTATTATTCTTTGAAATGTAGCTGTGCTTTATATTGTGAAATATCACCTCGAATTCCTGCCACTGCAACTCTATTAACCGATCCTTTTATCTAAATTTGCCAATTCACTTTAGCCAGCTTTGTTTTCATGCACTCATTTCTCTATATTAGATTAGATTCCCTACAGTATGGGAACAGGCATTTCGGCCCAACAAATCCACACCGACTCTCCGAAGAGTAACCCACCCTATATTTACCTCGACTAATGCACCTAACACTATGGGCAATTCACCTGAACAGCACATCTTTGGATTGTGGGAGGAAACTGGAGCACCCTGAGGAAACCCACGCATACACAGGGAGAATGTCTGTATGGAGTTCGCACAGTCACCTGAGGCAGGAATCGAACTCTGGCCCCTGGCACTGTGAGGCAGCAGTGCTAACCACTGAGCCATCATGCCACCCATCTAAGTTTTGTTTTGTAGTTTCATCTTTGTTACGCTCTTATTTCCCTCAAAATGTAAACATCACTCATTTTGACAAATGGCTACCACATATCAATCATATCTTGTTGCATAGGAATAGAGGTAGGCCATTCAACACCTTCAGTCTGTTCTGCCACTTAATGAGACCATTGCTGATTTGTGGTCTAACCTTATTTACCTTCAGCCCATATCGCTCAATACCTTCACTTAACAGAAAAGGTGATCCATTTCTAATTTAAAGCTAGTACTTGATCCACCATCCACTGCCATTTATGAAAAGAGTCCCAAAGCGCCAGCACAGTTTGGGTGTAGACATCCTTCCTAATAGAGAGTTTCCTATATGGTCTGGCCTTTAACGCCCAGACTATTCCCCTAGTCCTAGAATCTCCAAACAGTGGAAACAGTTTATCTTTATCTAACCAGTCTTTTCCTGTTAATACCTTGAAGACTTTGATCAGATCACCTCATAACCTTCTCAATTCTGGAGAAAACAATTTTAATTTCTATAATCTGTCTTCATAACTTAATCCTGAAGTCCAGATAGCAAATGAATCTCTTGAAATGTATAAAGAGTGTAGGAGCATTCTGAAGAGGGAGATTAGGAAGGCAAAGGGAGAATGAGATATCCTTGGCAGATAAAGTCAAGGATAACCTAAAAGGAGACTCTACAAAATACAAGAAAGCAACTAGAGAGAGCCAGGCCCTTAAACTCAAGAGGTCATGGTTGTGTTGAACCTCAAGAAATGGGAGAGACATTAAGTGAATATTTTACATCAACTTTTACTGTGGAGAAAGAAATGGAGGCTAAAGAATTTAGGAATAAATATGGAGGTTCACATTGCAGGAGAAGTAGTGCTGGAGGTCTTAGAAAATATAAAAAGGACCTGATCTAGTGTATCCCAGGATTTTGTGGGAAGTTAGGGAGGAAATTGAGAGACTTTTTGCAGAAATATTTGTATCATCTATAACTACGGGTGAGGTGCCAGATAACTGGGGTGGCTAACATTCTGCCTTTGTTTAAGGAAGGATGTAAAGAGAAGCCTGGGAACTGTAGACCTGAGAGTCTGAATTTGGTGGTAGGAAGTTGGTGGAACCAAATCTGAAAGATAGGATTTATAGGCATTTGGAGAGGCAAGCAATGATTGAGGATAGTCAGCATGGTTGTGTGTGAGGGAACAGGTGTTTCACAAACTCGATTGTGTTTTTTGAGGAAGTAATCAAGAAGATTGAAGGCAGGGCGATAGAAATGGTTTACTTTTACTTTAGTAAACTCTTTGACAAAGTTTCACATGGCCAATTAGTAAAATTTGATCTCGTGGGATTCAGAGTGAGTTTGCCAATTGGATACTGTACAAAATTGGCTTAACGGCAAGAGACAGCGGTGGTGGAGAGTTGTTTCTTTGATGCACGCTTGTGGCCAGTGGTGTTCCACACGCTTGGTACTGGGTCTACTTTTATTTGTCATTTGTATAAATGATTTAGATAAGAATATAGAAGGCATGGTCAGTAAATTTGTGGATGACCCCAAAATTGGTGGTAGAGTGGACAATGAAGAACAGTATCAAAGATTACAAAAAAAAGATCAAATGGGTCAATGGATAGTGGAATAGCAGATGGGAGTTTAATTTGGATAAATGAGAGTTGTTGCATTTTGGTAAAACAAACAAGGGCAGGATCTATACAATTAAAAATAGGGCCTTGGATAGAGTTGTAGATCAGAGACACTTATGGGTTCAGGTACATAATTCTTTGAAGTTTGTGTCACAGGAAGACAGGGTGGTTAAGGCAGTGTTTAGCACGCTTGCCTTAATTGCTGAGTCCTTTGACCATAAGGCTTGGGGAATCATGTTGAAGTTGTACAGGACGTTGGTGAGGTCTCTTCTGGAATAATGCATCCAGTTCTGGTCACTCTGTCACAGGAAGGATATTATTAATTAGGAGAGGGTTCAGAAATGATTTACTAGGCTGGGATACTTTCTATTGGAGCTTAGGAATTTGATGGGTGACTTGAGGTTTATAAAATCATAAGGGATGTAAATAAGGTGAATGGCAGTTGTCTTTTCCCTAGGATGGGCGATTTCAAAACTGGGGGGCGGGGGGGCATATTTTTAAATATGACAGGAGAAAGATTTTAAATAAGACATGGGGCAACTTTATTTTTAAACAGAGTGGTTCATGAGTGGAAGTGATGGATACAGGTACAGGTACAATGTTTAAAAGACATTTAGATAAGTACATGAATAAAAAACACTTGACGGGATATGGGCTAAGTGCAGGCAGGTGGAAACAGCTCAGCACAGACTGGCTGGACAGAAGAACTTGTTTTTCCACAGTGTATGACTCTGACATTCTTATAAACCTACAAGGCCAATATATCCTTCCTAAATTGTGGTACTCTGATTGCTCTAGTACTCCAAGTGGGGTTTTAACCACGGTTTTGTTTATTTTCAGCAGAACTTCTGCATCCTTATATCCAAATGTTTGGAGTATAAAGGCCAGCAATCCATTAGCCTTCTTCATTATTTCCTGCACCACACATTTTAAAAATATATGCACCCAAACTCCCAAGTCTCTTTGGGAAGCCATTATATTAAACTTCATATCATCTAGAAAGTTCCCTGATCTTTCCTTTTTCAGTCCAAGATGAATAACCTCACACTTCTCTACATTGAGCTCCATCTGCCACAGTTTTACCTATTTAACTAGACCGAGTATCCCTTTGTCTACAACACCACCTAACTGTCATCAGCAAACCTGGAGATATGACTTTCTATGCCATTATCCAAGTTATTAATAACTAGTGAATAATTAAGGCTGTAACAGATCCATGTGGGACACTACTGGTCACATCCCACCAATTTGAGTACCTACCCATTATCCCTACTTTCTGTAGTCTACTATTCAATGAATTTCCCAGTCACGTCAGCAGTTTGCCCTCAGCTCCATAGGCTTCTATCTTAGTTAATAGTCTCTTCTGAGACTTCATCAAATGCCTTGTGAAAGTCCTTATAAACATTCATAGACATGCATTTATTATCTCTCCCATCTCCTGTGGTTCAACACAAAGACAACCTCTTTGATTTTTAAAGATCCTACGACTTTAGTCAACTCTTCAAAAAAGTTTAACGAGGTTTGTCAGGCATGACCTACCTGTCATTAATTCATGCTAGTTCTCAGTGAACATTTAACTGAAAATTTTGTGGTGGTCAGTTACACATCTTCAGTTATAAACTTCAACATTTTCCCCACCAGATGTTAGGCTAACTGGTGTTTAATTTTCTGGCTTTCCTCTTTCACCCTTAAAAAGCAAACTGTGATTTTCAAATCCAGATGGACAACTCTGCTCTGTAGGGAAGGCTGAAAGTTTGCTGTATTCCGTGTTGGGTTTGTCCAATCCAATGACTGACTCAGCATCCCCTCAAGAAGAAGAATCTATCCTAATGCACCTCCAGTTGTCTTATTTGTTTGAAAAGGCTTATGGCAAAACTCACTTTCTTGCTTAAGGGGGAAGCTTCCTGATTATAAATGATATAGGACCCTCCTCAGTTTGACACTTTATACTGTTATGTTGCATGTAATATACCTGCAATGTTGAAAATGATTCTATAGGTTGCGTCTTTTTGCTCCTCCAGCCATGGTATTTGATTGATAAGATAGAGAGACTCATGCTTGTATCAAGCTCAAAATTAACAAGCTGAACATTGAAATATGCTTTGTCAAACTTGAAATCAATTGGACCCCATTTTCCCCTTGGAATGCACTGGGTATATTTTCTAAAGGGAAGAAATCCAACCACATCAGGCTTTTTCTTTATGAGTAAACAATTGGCTTTTCACTGGGTAGCATTCTTTTGTCATAGTTGGGCACTTGTAAGGCTTTGTTGTTCTATAACACTGACACTAATCCTTAGCATGCTGGATGCAATAGTGTGTTGCTTTGGTCAGCGTCAGACTTAAGTGTTGAATTTTGAAGCAATTCTGTATTTCAAGAACTTTTCTCCAAAATGACTAATTCCGTGTTAGATCTGGCCTATCTTCTGAAATTGAATCCTTTTGGAAGTATTATTTCACCTTCCATTATTTCTTAACCTGTTTATTTATTATGATGCTTTTAAATCTTGTTTTTTTTCTATGAAATCAATGCTGCTGAAATTTTGTCTTGAAATTCTGACTGTGTAATAATGATGATGCAGCTTTTTGTCTGCCCACTTTAAAGTTCTGTAATCGGAAAGTCAAACCAAGGTAGGACTTATACAGTGAATGGTAAGGTCTTGAGGAGTGTTGTGGAACAGAGGGACCTAGGAATACAAGTACATGGTTCTTCAAAAGTAATGTTACAGGTAGATAGGGTGAAGGCATTTAGCATGCTGGTCTTCATCAATCGAGGCATTCAGTATCAGAGTTGGGACATTATCTTACAGTTGTATAAAACATTGGTGAATACTCACTTAGAAATATTGTGTACAGTTTTGGCCACCCTGTATAGGAAAGACAGTTAAACTGTAAAGAGTGCAAAGGGGATTTACAAGGATGTTGCCAGGACTAGTTGGCCTGAGTTACAGGGAGAGGTTTGCCAGGATAGGACTTTATTGCTTGGAACATAGGAGACTGAGAAGTGACCTTGTTGAGCTGTTTAAAATCAGGACGGGCATGGAATGGATGAATACATACAAGTCTTTTTCCCAGGGATCGGGAAAATTAGAAGGCATAGGTTTAAGGGTGTGAGGGGAAAGATTTAAGGGGCAACCTGAGGGGGCAACTACTTCATGCAGACAGTAGTTCACATATAGAATGGGCTGCCAGAGGAAGTGGCTGAGGCAGGTACAATAGCAATGTTCAAAACTCATTTGGATAGGAGCATGGATGGGAAGGGTTTGAGAGAGATATGGACCAAATGCGAGCAATTGGAACTAGCTGAGTGGGCACCATGGACCAGTTTGGTCTGAACAGTCTGTTTCCATTCTCTACATTAAGAAATATGCGCCAAAGACACCTATATGGCGTTAGGCCACAAATCAGTAATTATTTCATTGAATGACGGAACAGACTCAAGGGGCTGATGGCACACTTTTCATCTGGTGTACTTGCTGTATTCTCATCTTTTCCCACTCATTCACTGGGATACCATGATCCCTCTGCATTACAGAGCTTTGCAATCTCTCATCATGCAGAGATAGAGTCAGAGATGTACAGCATGGAAACAGACTCTTTAGTCCAACATGTCCATATCAACCAGATATTCCAACCCAATCTAGTCCCACCTGCCAGCACCTGGCCCATATCCCTACAAACCCTTCCTATTCATATACCCATCCAGGTGCTTTTTAAATGTTGCAGTTGTACCAGCCTCCACCACTTCCTCTGGCAGCTCATTCCATACACATACAACTCTGCGTGAAAAAGTTGCCCTGTAAGTCTCTTTTATATCTTTCCCCTCTCACCGTTAACCTATGTCTCCAGTTCTGGACTGCCCCAGTCAGGGGGAAGACCATGTCTATTTACCCTATCCATGCCCCTCATGATTTTATAAACCTCTGCAAGATCACCCCTCTGCCTCTGACGCTCCAGGGAAAACAGCCCTAGCCTATTCAACTCTCCCTATAGCTCAAATCCTCCAACCTTGGCAACATCCTTGTAAATCTTTTGAACCCCTTCAAGTTTCACATCTTTCAAATGTATTCTACTCTATACTCAATGTACATCCAATAAAGGCAAGCAAACCATTTTCATCATCCTTTCCACCTGCGACTCTACTTTCAAGGAACTATGAACCTGCAAGTCCAGCCCTGATTTGCCTTTCCAAAATGTAGCACCTTGCATTTTAAATTAAACTCCATCTTCCACCCCTTGGCCCATCTGATCAAGATCCCATTGTAATTAAGGTAACCTTCTCTGCTGTCCACTATACCTCCAAATTTGATATCATCTGCAAACTTACTAACTATACCTCCTAAGTTCATGTCCAAATCATTTACCTGAAAAAAATGAAGAAAACAGTGGACTCACCGATCCTGGTGGCACACTGCTGGTCACAGGCCTCCAGCCTGAAAAGCAACCCTCCACCAACCTCTACCTTTGAGCCAGTTCTGTATCCAAACGGCTAGTCCTCCCTGTATTCCATGTGATATAACCTTGCTAACCAGTCTACCCTGAGGAATCTTGTCAAATGCCTTACTGAAGTCCATATAGATCACATCCAATGCTCTGCCCTCAATCATTGAGGCAGTTTCCCAGGCACAAAGCCATGTTGACTATCCCTAAATCAGTCCTTGCCTTTCCAAAGGCATGTAAATCCTGTCCTTCAGAATCCCCTCCAACAACCTACCCATCACTGAAGCAAGGCTCACCAGTCTATAGATCCCTGACTTTTTCTTACAGCCTGTCTTAAATAATGGCACCACATTAGCCAACCTCCAGTTTTCTATCATCTCACCCATGGCTATCGGTGATACAAATATCTCAGCAAGGGGCACAGTAATTTCTTCCTTAGCTTCTGAGAACCACCTGATCAGGTCCCAGGGATCTACCCATCTTTATGCATTTTGAGATCTCCAGCACAGCCCCTTTGGTAATATAAGCTCTTTTCAAGATGTCAATATTTACTCCCCAAAGCTCCAGTCCTTTCCTGGCAAATTAAATTTCCGATTCTAAAAGAGCATCACTGGGCCAGAAACGTTAACTTTATTTCTTTCCTGATCTACAACTATTTTTGAATGTTAATTGTATCCTTTACACTGAAGGTAAAATGCCAGCTCAATTCATCTTACATCTCAACGTTTTCCATTAACAATTCCCCAGACTCACTTTACACAGGCCAAAAATTCACGTAACTATTTTCCTTTTTAAAAATACCTATAAAACTAACAGTTTTTTTTCTCATACTCTAAATTATCACATTTACTAATCTTTAAAAACTATGCACCTGAACACCCAAGTCTCTTTGGACGGCCATTATATTTAACTTCATTCCATCTAGAAAGTACTCTGATCTTTCCTTTTTCAGTCCAAGAGGGGTCACCTCTCACTTGTCGACATTGAACATCATATTGCTCATTTTCCAATCATTTCTGATAGAAGGGTTGTAATTGAATATTGTTGGCTGTGATAGTGCCTACTGTCAAACAGTTTGTAATTCATTTACTAGGCACACACTAAGATAATGCTTGAGAGGGGTAGTGGAGAAAAGCTATCATCCACTGAACTGCATCTTCCAAAGACAAGTGGAGAAAATGGAAGCAAATAAGAGCAGCTTGTGAATTGGCAGTGAGTGACTCAATATTCCACGTTGCTGTAGTAAGAGAATGCCCAGGTTACAATTTAAATAATGAAGCATCACTGAGGAATGGAACAACAGGGATAGTATGTCAAGAGACAAATCAGCATGGATATATTTGTTTAAATATCTATTATTTGGCGTTTAACTGTGATTGTTCTTTAGTATAATGGCTTGTTAAAGACAAGGTGAAGCTGATGCAAAGACAATTCAACAAACTAGTTGAGAAATCGGATCCATGCGGAGCAGAGAGAAGGACGGGGATTTAGAATCAGAGCACAGATCATTTCCAACCAAGTATTTATTACATTTAGTTGCATCTGAATTCAAACAAAGAAAAATTTTAAAAACTTAGGAGGAGATCTTGAGCCAATTAAAGTTCTTGAAAGAATATTCACAAGGACTTTTTTGTTTTTAAAAGACGTGCTAATCGTTTATAAACGAGTTGAACAATATTCACAAGCATAGAACTCAGATAGCCATCGTGTCAGGAATACAACTTTGTACACATCTCTACACACACACACATCTCTACATACACATCCCGACATTTGCAAAAGTAGCGGGTAAGTTTTAATAAGTTTTTTGTTGTTTGCGCTCGAAGAAGGAACATTCCCACCGCGTTGGCGGCTCAGATTTCGCTTCGCCACTTTCCCCACCCCCCGCGGACCGGTACACAATAATACACTTTAAATATTTTAGTCATTTAAAATAAAACAGAAATTACCTACAAATTGGAAATATTTGTGGAGTTACCAATCTCGGATGCCGGTCTGGTTTCCACAATAAAACATCTGTTGTGAACAAACGCGTTTTGCTTCCTCTTCCTAAATGCAAGAATATGATGAGTTTTAAGTAAAGAGTCAAGTCTTTATTATTAAAATTATTAATAATCAAGATTTAAAGTTGAGACCCTGAGATTTCTCTGAAATGCGGAAGTTCAGGCACAAAAATGTCAGAAATGAGAGCGATGCCTGCCACATTTCTGCCTTTGTCATAGCAACAGGCAGACAGAGAAGTTTGAATTGACCCAAACTTACCTTGACTAAATACAGAGGCAGATCACCGGTGACCTGTTCAAGCTGACCGCTTTGGGTGGGGGCTGTCTGCAGCTTTCATTCCAAGTTGGATTTTTGGAGATGGAGTATTTTGGAAACTAGACTGGTGACAGGTTCAGGAAAAATTTCAGGAATGAGCGGCTGGAATGAAATTAACGCGATGAGTCAGTTAGTGCAGAAGGCGGAGCTGCCTCACGGACACTGGTCAGAGAGACCTTCGGTTTGGAACTCCTTAACAACTGGGGGGAAGGAGCTCATAACGGAAATCAATTATTCTGATGAGCATTAGAGAGTATCATGTCAATTTTGGAGAGATTTAAGATTGAATGGGAATAACGCAAGCGCTGCACTCTGAATTTAGGCGTAGAGTTTTTCAGGTTGCTATAAAATAATACCTGCATTTACATAACGCTTTTCAAAAAACCTTTGAACGTCCTAAAACCTTTACAATGAAGTAACATTCAGGTGTAACCATGGCTGTAGTGGAGAGAATGGGCAAATTCTGTCCTTGACGTTTCTATTGTGAGGGGGGGGGGGGGGGGGGGGAGATCATGTTCCAGGTCTGATAAACACCGCCTGTTTCAGCCGGGGGCGATTGGCCAGGGACTACGGCATTCAAAAATAAAACCCACTGTATTTTCAAATCAACCCACTCCGACATGTTACAGCATACCTCTGGAGCAAGTGGGATTTGAAAACAGGCTTTCAGGGCCAGAGGTAAGGGCACCGCAGGAGCTGCATCTATTGTTACCAACTTAATGTTCAACATTTGTAACTCCGTAAACAAGGGAATGATTTAGTGGCCAGCTACCAATGCAATGATCCCTTTTAATTCCTGGCCATTACCCAAAAACATCGCATGACTACGAGGCATGCGTACTGAACCTATGCTCCATGTGACTGAAATCTGGATCCCACTCATTAACAAATTTTAAACAAAATTCACAGGGACTTTGGTCAAATCAGTGTTCAGTAGTCTATAGGTCTGCTCAGTTTATCGAAAGGATCGAGACGCACTGCTACCTCCAAGCGCCAGAGAGCCGAGTTTGGTTCCACCCTCGGGCGAGTGTGTGTGGAATTTGCTTATTTGTCTCCCTATTTACTCCGGTTTCATTGCAAAGTCCAAAAATGTGTAGGTTAAGTGGATTAGCCGTGGGAAATGTATGGATACGGTTTGGGTAGGATGCTCTTCGGAGGGTTGGTATGGACTCGATGAGCCGAATGGCATATGACACCAGCAGTGAGGCCAATTTTCTTTTGAAGACAACCTGATGGAGGTTTTCAGAACGATGAAGGGGGGCGGTGGTTGTACAAGGTAGATGTGGAGAAGTTGTTTTCACTTGTGGTAGATTTTAAAACTAGGATTTCACAAATGCAAGATAACTACTACAATCCTTTAGAAGAGGTGTCTTTACTCAGAATGATTAAAATGCCTGGGTTGTTGATGCTAAAGGGAAAGGTTGATACAAAAAGAATCTGAGAGAAATAGGAATGGAGGGATATGCTGAAAGATTGAGGAAACTCTTGTGGAATATAAAGAGTACAGACCAGTTGGCCTGAATGGCCTGTTTCTATGCTAAATGCATGTTTACATTAAAAAAAGTTTTAAAAATTTAAATGAAAATCTGACAACCCAAAAAAGCCCCAGATAATCATATCCCCTGAGATGGGTCACGCAGCAGACTAATCACTGTGAATGAGTTGTAAAAGTCCTCCATCCTGTAAAAATGCTATAGAATTTTCTAGATGGTTACAGTATTGAAAGAAATTGGTAACTGAAAATATTTGAGTAAAAAGTGAGATCTGCAGATGCTGGAGATCAGAGCTGAAAATGTGTTGCTGGTTAAAGCACAGCAGGTCAGGCAGCATCCAAGGAACAGGAAATTCAACGTTTCGGGCATAAGCCCTTCATCAGGAATGAGGAAAGTGTGTCCAGCAGGCTAAGATAAAAGGTAGGGAGGAGGGACTTGGGGGAGGGGCGAAGGAGATGTGATAGGTGGAAGGAGGTCAAGGTGAGGGTGATAGGCCGGAGTGGGGTGGGGGCGGAGAGGTCAGGAAGAAAATTGCAGGTCAGGAGGGCGGTGCTGAGTTCGAGGGAATCGACTGAGACAAGGTGGGGGGAGGGGAAATTAGGAAACTGGAGAAATCTGAGTTCATCCCTTGTGGTTGGAGGGTTCCCAGGCGGAAGATGAGGCGCTCTTCCTCCAACCATCGTGTTGTTATGTTCTGGCGATGGAGGAGTCCAAGGACCTGCATGTCCTTGGTGGAGTGGGAGGGAGAGTTAAAGTGTTGAGCCACGGGGTGGTTGGGTTGGTTGGTCCGGGCGTCCCAGAGGTGTTCCCTGAAGCATTCTGCAAGTAGGTGGCCCGTCTCCCCAGTATAGAGGAGGCCACATCGGGTGCAGCGGATGCAATAGATGATGTGTGTGGAAGTGCAGGTGAATTTGTGGCGGATATGGAAGGATCCCTTGGGGCCTTGGAGAGAGGTAAGGGAGGAGGTGTGGGCGCAAGTTTTGCATTTCCTGCGGTTGCAGGGGAAGATACCGGGATTGGAGGTTGGGTTGGTGGGGGGTGTGGACCTGACGAGGGAGTCATGGAGGGAGTGGTCTTTGCGGAACGCTGATAGGGGAGGGGAGGGAAATATATCCCTGGTGGTGGGGTCCGTTTGGAGGTGGTGGAAATGACGGCGGATGATACGCTGTATACGGAGGTTGGTGGGGTGGTAGGTGAGAACCAGTGGGGTTCTGTCCTGGTGGTGGTTGGAGGGGCGGGGCTCAAGGGCGGAGGAGCGGGAAGTGGAGGAGATGCGGTGGAGGGCATCGTCGATCACGTCTGGGGGGAATCTGCGGTCTTTGAAGAAGGAGGCCATCTGGGCTGTATGGTATTGGAACTGGTCCTCCTGGGAGCAGATGCGGCGGAGACGAAGGAATTGGGAATATGGGATGGCGTTTTTACAGGGGGCAGGGTGGGAGGAGGTGTAGTCCAGGTAGCTGTGGGAGTCAGTCGGTTTATAGTAGATGTCTGTGTTGATTCGGTCGCCCGAGATAGAAATGGAAAGGTCTAGGAAGGGGAGAGAGGAGTCTGAGACGGTCCAGGTGAATTTGAGATCGGGATGGAAGGTGTTGGTAAAGTTGATGAACTGTTCAACCTCCTCGTGGGAGCACGAGGCAGCGCCGATACAGTCATCGATGTAGCGGAGGAAAAGGTGGGTGGTGGTGCCAGTGTAGTTGCGGAAGATGGACTGTTCCACATATCCTACGAAGAGACAGGCATAGCTGGGGCCCATGCGGGTGCCCATGGCAACTCCTTTAGTTTGGAGGAAGTGGGAGGATTGGAAAGAGAAGTTGTTCAGGGTGAGGACCAGTTCAGTCAGTCAAAGGAGGGTGTCAGTGGAAGGGTACTGGTTCGTACGGCGGGAAAGGAAGAAGCGGAGGGCTTTGAGTCCTTCGTGATGGGGGATGGAGGTGTATAGGGACTAGATGTCCATCGTGAAAATAAGGCGTTGGGGTCCGGGGAAGCGAAAATCATGGAGGAGGTGGAGGGCGTGGGTGGTGTCCAGAACGTAGGTAGGGAATTCTTGGACTAAGGGGGGACAGAACCGTGTCGAGGTATGCAGAGATGAGTTCGGTGGGGCAGGAGCAGGCTGAGACAATGGGTCGGCCGGGGCAGTCAGGTTTGTGGATTTTGGGCAGGAGGTAGAAACGGGCGGTGCGGGGTTGTGGGACTATGAGGTTGGAGGCGGTGGATGGGAGATTCCCTGAGGTGATGAGGTTATGGATGGTCTGGGAGATGATGGTTTGCTGGTGGGAGGTGGGGTCATGGTCAAGGGGGCAATAGGAGGAGGCGTCCGCAAGCTGGCGTTTGGCCTCAGCGGTATAAAGGTCGGTGCACCAAACTACTACCGCGCCTCCCTTGTCTGCTGGTTTGATGGTGAGGTTGGGGTTGGAGTGGAGGGCTGCACGTTCTGTAGGTGAGAGGTTGGAGTGGGTGAGAGGGGTGGACAGGTTGAGTCGGTTATTGTCGCAGCGACAGTTGGCTATAAATAGATCGAGGGCGGATAAGAGGCCAGCACGGGGTGTCCAGGAGGCGGGAGAAGGGGTCGTCAGAGGGTGGGTGGGAGTCTTGGTTGAAAAAGTAGGCACGGAGGCAAAGGCGGCGGAAGAATTATTCAATATCTCTCACATCTCCATCACCCCTCCCGCAAGTCCCTCCTCCCTACCTTTTATCTTAGCCTGCTGGACACACTTTCCTCATTCCTGATGAAGGGCTTATGCCCGAAATGTCAAATTTCCTGTTCCTTGGATGCTGCCTGACCTGCTGCGCTTTAACCAGCAACACATTTTCAACTGAAAATATTTGTTGATCGTTAACATTTTATGCTTCCAGTAAAATAAACAGGAGATTAAAACAGCATGTTGAAAATGAGAAAGAATCATGTTGTGAAAATTGTACAATACTTAAATGGTCTTCAGAGAAAGTGACAAAACAACCATTTAAATTAGATTCAGGTGCATTTGAACAAAATAATTTGTGAAACATTGAGAGAGAGAGAGAATGTAAGGTAAAGCAGGAAAGATAAATAGGAAATTATCAAATATGTTAAAAAGGGAAAAAAATGGAGAGTAAAGGAGATAATGACAAGAACAAAAGATGGAATAAATCAGGGGAAAAATAAAGTTCAATGACAGTGACAAGTAAGAGTGCAAATTGAAAGGAAGGCATATTGAAGCACAAACAGCAACTTGATAACTGGAGCAGCTGCACCGTATGCATGTCCTGAGTTTAGATTTCAGAGCTGCAGTTTTATCGCCTCTCCTTGGCAACTGTTTGAGACTGAAGCAAACTGTTCATAAACTCAGCATTATACTTGACCTCAATCAGCACTGACCACATCTACATCGTTACTAAGACTGCCTATTTCTACCTCTACTCATTGTCCAACTCCAACCTTACTTAGCCATCCTGTGACTGGAATCCTGATCCATGCCTTGACTATTGCACTACTGGCTGATATCCTACAGTCTACCTTCTGTAAAATTGAGATCATCCAAAAATCCTTTGCTTGTGTTCTTACAGATGTTACTTTCCTTTTATCCCCTTCCACACTGACCTGAATTGTATGTGGAATATTCTTTGTTCCAGTTCTAGTTCAGCGCCAACCCACAGCTCTTTCTTCAATATAACGATAATATCATTGGCACTGCTCTTCAGGCGGAATTGGAAAGTTTATCAATTTCACTTCCAATTTCCACCCCGCACTCACTTTCTTCACCTGCTCCACCTGACTCCTCCTCTCCTCGACATCTGTCTCTATTTCTGGGAATAGACTGGCCGCTATAAACCCACCGACTCCCACAGTCACCTGGACTTTACAGGAAGCAGGGTGTGAGGTTGTAGACGATTCCATGCTCCCAGTTCCTCTGTCTCCATCACATATGTTCCGATAATGTCAACTTTGACAAGCAGCCTCTGAAATGTCTATCTCCTTCCTCAACTGAGGATTCCCCAGTGCTGCTGTCAACAGAACCCTTAACTGGGTCCGACCCATCTGCCGAACTTTGGCCTTCAGCTCTTCTCTTCCCTCCCACAACAGCGATAGGGTTCTCCTTGTCCCTACCTACATCCCAACAGCATTCACATCCAGAAAAACATTAGTTGCCATTTCTGCAACTTCCCGTGAGATGCCACCACAAGACACACATTCCCTTCCCCTCCCTTGTCCACCGTCCGCAGTGACTGAGCCCCCGGGGATGCCCTGGTCCACTCTTCCTTCACTCCCACAACCCCGTACAATACCTTCCCCTGCACTGGCCAAAGGTGTAACACTTGCCCATTTCCCTTGACCCTCCTCAGTATCCAAGGGCCCAAACATACCTTCCAGGTGAAGCTGCACTTTTGTCGACTGCATTCACTGCTCACAGCGTGATCTTCTCCACACTGGGGAAATGAAATGTAGACTGGGTAACTGCTTTGTGGAACACTTATATTCTGCCCACAAAAATGACCCCAAGCTTTCAGTTGCCTGTCACGTCACCACACCACCCTATTCCCTGGCCAATATCTCTGTCTCTGTGCAGTGCTCCAGTGAAGCTCAGCATAAACTGGAGGGACAACATCTCATTTTCTGCCTGGGGATGCTATAGCCATCTCGACTCCATATCGAGTTCAATAACTTTAGGCCTTGAACACGACTATGTCCTACCCCTCCTGCTCTTACATACAACCCGTTGATAGCCACTAACAGTCTCCATTAACAGGTATTCACCCTCCTAGCTGGATCATTATCCAATTGGCAAGTGCAGATGGCATATGGTTCAGTAGTTGGCACTGCTACCTTGCAGCGCTAGGGACCCGAGTTTGATTCCAGCCTTGGGTGACTGTCTGTGTGGAGTTTGCACATTCTCCCCATGTCTGCATGGGTTTCTTCTGGGTGGTCTGGCTTCCTCCCACAAGGGGAAAGTGAGGACTGCAGATGCTGGAGATCAGAGCTGAAAATGTGTTGCTGGAAAAGTGCAGCAGGTCAGGCAGCATCCAAGGAGCAGGAGAGTCGACGTAGGAATGAGGAAAGTGTGTCCAGCAGGCTAAGATAAAAGGTAGGGAGGAGGGACTTGGGGGAGGGGCGTTGGAAATGCGATAGGTGGAAGGAGGATGAGGATGATAGGCCGGACTGGGGGTGGGGGCGGAGAGGTCAGGAAGGCGGTGCTGAGTTCGAGGGATTTGACTGAGACAAGGTGGGGGGAGGGGAAATGAGGAAACTGGAGAAATCTGAGTTCATCCCTTGTGGTTGGAGGGTTCCTAGGCGGAAGATGAGGAGCTCTTTCTCCAGCCGTCATGTTGCTATGGTCTGGTGATGGAGGAGTCCAAGGACCTGCATGTCCTTGGTGGGGTGGGAGGGGGAGTTGAAGTGTTGAGCCACGGGGTGGTTGGGTTGGTTGGTCCGGGCGTCCCAGAGGTATTCCCTGAAACGTTCCGCAAGGAGGCGGCCTGTCTCCCCAATATAGAGGAGGCCACGTCGGGTGCAGCGGATGCAGTAAATGATGTGTGTGGAGGTGCAGGTGAATTTGTGGCGGACATGGAAGGATCCCTTGGGGCCTTGGAGGGAAGTAAGGGGGGAGGTGTGGGTGCAAGTTTTGTATTTCTTGCGGTTGCAGGGGAAGGTGCCAGGAGTGGAGGTTGGGTTGGTGGGGGGTGTGGACCTGACGAGGGAGTCACGAAGGGAGTGGTCTTTTTGGAACGCTGATAGGAGAGGGGAGGGAACGATATCCTTGGTGGAGTGGTCTGTTTGGAGGTGGTGGAAATGACGGCGGATGATACGCTGTATACGGAGGTTGGTGGGGTGGTAGGTGAGAACCAGTGGGGTTCTGTCCTGGTGGCAATTGGAGGGGCGGGGTTCAAGGGTAGAGGAGCGGGAAGTGGAGGAGATGCGGTGGAGAGCATCTTCAATCACGTCTGGAGGGAAGTTGCGGTCTTTGAAGAAGGAGGCCATCTGGGTTGTTCGGTATTGGAATTGGTCCTCCTGGGAGCAGATGTGGCGTAGGCGAAGGAATTGGGAATATGGGATGGCATTTTTACAGGGGGCAGGGTGGGAAGAAGTGTAGTCTAGGTAGCTGTGGGAGTCAGTCGGTTTATAGTAAATGTCCGTGTTGAGTCGGTCGCCTGAGATAGAAATGGAGAGGTCAAGGAAGGGGAGGGAGGAGTCTGAGACGGTCCAGGTAAATTTGAGGTCGGGGTGGAAGGTGTGGGTAAAGTGGATGAACTGTTCAACTTCCTTGTGGGAGCATGAGGCAGTGCCGATACAGTCATCGATATAGCAGAGGAAAAGGTGGGGGGTGGTGCCAGTGTAGCTGCAGAAGATGGACTGTTCCACATATCCTACGAAGAGGCAGGCATAGCTGGGGCCCATGCGGGTGCCCATGGCTACTCCTTTGGTTTGGAGGAAGTGGGAGGATTGGAAAGAGAAGTTGTTCAGGGTGAGTACCAGTTCAGTCAGTCGAAGGAAGGTGTCAGTGGAAGGATACTGGTTGGTTCGGCGGGAAAGGAAGAAGCGGAGGGCTTTGAGTCCTTCGTGATGGGGGATGGAGGTGTATAGGGACTGGATGTTCATGGTGGAGATAAGGCATTGGGGACCGGGGAAGCGAAAATCATGGAGGAGGTGGAGGGTGTGGGTGGTGTCCCGAACGTAAGTGGGGAGTTCTTGGACTAAGGGGGACAGGACTGTGTCGAGGTATGCAGAGATGAGACCGTGTTGAGGTATGCAGAGATGATCCCACCACCAGAGATATATTTCCCTCCCCTCCCCTATCAGCATTCCGAAAAGACCACTCCCTCTGTGACTCCCTTGTCAGCCCCACCAACCCAACGTCCACTCCCGGGACCTTCCCCTGCAACCACAAGAAATGCAAAACTTGCGCCCACCTCCCCTCTTACTTCCCTCCAAGGCCTCCTTCCATATCCACCACAAATTCACCTGCACCTTCACACACATCATTTACTGCATCCGCTGCACCCGATGTGGCCTCCTCTATATTGGGGAGACAGGCCGCCTCCTTGCGGAACGTTTCAGAGAACACCTCTGGGACACCTGGATCAACCAACCCAACCACCCCGTGGCTCAACACTTCAACTCCCCCTCCCACTCCACCAAGGACATGCAGGTCCTTGGACTCCTCCATCGCCAGACCATAGCAACACGACGGCTGGAGGAAGAGCTCCTCATCTTCCGCCTAGGAACCCTCCAACCACAAGGGATGAACTCAGATTTCTCCAGTTTCCTCATTTCCCCTCCCCCCATTTTGTCTCAGTCAAATCCCTCAAACTCAGCACCACCTTCCTAACCTGCAATCTTCTTCCTGACCTCTCCGCCCCCACCCCACTCCGGCCTATCATCCTCACCTTGACCTCCTTCCACCTATCGCATTTCCAATGCCCCTCCCCCAAGTCCCTCCTCCCTACCTTTTATCTTAGCCTGCTGGACACACTTTCCTCATTCCTGAAGAACGGCTCATGCCCGAAACATCAATTCTCCTGCTCCTTAGATGCTGCCTGACCTGCTGCGCTTTTCCAGCAACTCATTTTCAGCTCTCCCTCCCACTGTCCAAAGATGTGCAGCTCAGGTGAATTGGCCATGCTAAATTGCCTGTAGTGTTAGGTTCATTAGACAGAGGGAAATGGGTCTGGGTGGGTTACTCGTCAGAAGTTCGGTGTGGACTTGTTGGGCCAAAAGATCTGTTTCCACACTGGAGGGATCCAAACTCAATCTAACTGTTCTTCTCTCTCATTGGGCTCTATTCCTAATTATCCATCATTTACTCTTTACTGCCTCCCCCCACTATATTTTTTTAGATACCATCAGTTCTGAGGAAGGGCCACTGGGCCCAAAATGTTCACTCTGATTTCTCTCCACAGATACTGCCAGACCTGTTGAGCTTTTTCAGCAATTTTTTGAGTAGGCCTGAATTGAATCCTGGTTAAAGTGACATTTTGATTTAAAAATTCTCACCCTTGTTTTCAAAATTCATGACCTCATCCCTCTCCATATCTGTAAGCTTTTCTCGCTCCAACCTTTTTGAGATATCTGTGATCCTTCAATCCTGGCCTTCTGCACATCTTCGATGTGAAGTGGTCTTCCATTGGTAGGCTTGTCTCGAGTTGTCCTGGCCCTACAATCTGAAATAAGTTTCCTAAACCTCACCTTCTTTCCTTCCTCTTTTAAAATCTCTTTCTCTGAGGCCAAGCAATGAGTCAACTGCTTTAGTAGCTTTTTATATAGCTTGGAGTTTAAGGCACTATGTACATATAAATTATCATTGTCACCCTCTCTGGCATAATGTGGAGGAGCTGGTGTTGGACTGGGATGGACAAAGTTGAAAATCACACAACATCAGGTTATAGCCCAACAGGTTTATTTGGAAACACTAGGTTTGAGAACCCTGAACCTACATCTGGTAGTTGTGGAATAAGAACATAAGACACCAAACTTATAGCAAAATTTGCTGATGAAGGAGCAACCTCTAAAAGTTAGTGCTTCTAAATAAACCTGTTGGACTATAACCTGGTGTGGTGTGATTTTCAATTTTGACCCTCTTTGGCAGCATTGTTTGAGTTGCATTATATTTCACCTAGACCACAGGTTATATTTCACCTATGTTGTGGTTGTGTTTGTCGAGCTGGGAGTTTTTGTTGCAAACGTTTCGTCCCCTGTCTAGGTGACATCCTCAGTGCTTGGGAGCCTCCTGTGAAGAGCTTCTGTGATCTTTCCTCCGGCATTTGTAGTGGTTTGTCTCTGCCGCTTCCGGTTGTTAGTTCCAGCTGTCCGCTGCAGTGACCAGTATATTGGATCCAGGTCGATGTGCTTATTGATTGAATCTGTGGATGAGTGCCATGCCTCTAGGAATTCCCTGGCTGTTCTCTGTTTGGTTTGCCCTATAATAGTAGTGTTGTCCCAGTCGAAGTCATGTTGCTTGTCATCTGAGTGTGTGGCTACTAAGGATAGCTGGTCATGTCGTTTCATGGCTAGTTAGTGTTCATGGATGCGGGTCGTTAGCTGTCTTCCTGTTTGTCCTATGTAGTGTTTTGTGCAGTCCTTGCATGGGATTTTGTACACTACATTGGTTTTGCTCATGCTGGGTATCAGGTCCATCGTTCTGGTGAGTTGTCTGAGAGTGGCTGTTGGTTTGTGTGCTGTTATGAGTCCTAGTGGTCGCAGCAGTCTGGCTGTCAGTTCAGAAATGTTCTTGATGTATGGTAACGTGGCTAGTCCTTTGGGTTGTGGCATGTCCTCGTTCCGTTGTCTTTCCCTCAGGCATCTGTAGATGAAATTGCGCGGGTATCCGTTTTTGGCGAATACATTGTAGAGGTGTTCTTCTTCCTCTTTTTGCAGTTCTGGTGTGCTGCAGTGTGTTGTGGCCCTTTTGAACAGTATCTTGATGCAACTTCTTTTGTGTGTGTTGGGGTGGTTGCTTTCATAGTTCAGGACTTGGTCTGTGTGTGTGGCTTTCCTGTATACCTTTGTGGTGAATTCTCTGTTCGGTGTTCCCTGTACCATCACGTCTAGGAATGGGAGTTGGTTGTCCTTTCCTTTCTCTCTAGTGAATCGGATTCCTGTGAGTGTGGCGTTGATGATCTGGTGTGTGTTCTCTATTTCTGTGTTTTTAATGATTACAAAGGTGTCGTCCACATATCTGACCCAGAGTTTGGCTCACCCATCTCTGGACTCATAGCAGAAGCAGTAATGCAAAGATTAGAACAAACTATCTTATTGTAAATTCAACCCAAATTCAACACAGATTATATTTCACCTTGACCACAGATTGAAGTTAAAGTAATCAAGTAAGTGGATTAAAGCATGTAAGTATATGCCAGAAAATGAAATGGAAATGTAACTTTTATATTTCCTTCACCACTTTAGAGAATATCAGTTAAACCTTCAATAATACTCTCACCTTGAGCCAATCTTACAAAGGTAGAGTTTCCCAGCCAGCCAGGTCTCTCTCATACATGTTCTGCATCTGGGTCAACCTTTGGGACAAGTGTCCTTGCATCTTGCCATTCATGCTTTCAAGATCCTCGAGTTCAATGCAAGAACAATACCATCGACATAATTATTTTCCATCGTACATCGGTTATCCGCATAAATGGGACCTGCTTGTGGAAAGCTGGTCTGTCGGCAGCGCTGCCACCAGCGGCAGTGCCATCAGTTCACTTTCAATCTCAGTGTCAACTCCACTTCACAACTGCCAGTTTTATCAAAATTACAAACGCAGAACTGAATTACGTCCGTGAATTCTGGTCCAATTATCAGCGGTTCTTTTTTCACTTGGTCTCCATTCTCTAATGTCCAACACCTGAATGTATCGATTAGTATTCGCTCATCATGCCTTTACACTCCAACCAGTATTTCCATATACTAAAACAAAATATATTTGACGAGAGGTAGGGTCACAGGACGTAGGCAAGTCCCATCAATGAGCCTTTTAAGTGATTTGCTGTTTGCTCCATTTGTGTGTTTAGTTGTTGCTAGGAGACTTGTTGAGTCCTTCCTCTGTCACGTCAAGAGCTGCTCTGGGTGGAAGGGGAAGCGAGCAGCAGCAACAGCAGCCTCTGATTCTGGAACCCAGACCAAGGTGCATCATTCAAACCAGAAGAAAAACTCCGCGAAGTGTTAAAGGAAACAGACACTCGGGTACCTCTTTTGCTGAACAAGAAATGATGCTGTTTTTGGCTCTGTTTCTCTTCCTGCCCTTCGCCACAGCCGCTCCTGCAGCCTTGGTAAGTGAGGGGCCAGCTGGAAGTAGAGATTTATCTGATGAACACGGAGAAGAGGACAGGACTGAAATAGGTGAGTTAGGGAGGTTTCAATCAACTTTGCGTTTTTGTGAAATCGATGTATTACGAATAATGTAAACAGAACACTGCAAAGTTCAAGAATATTGAATTGTCGGCGTGAGGTATGGGTAAAGTTAAAAATCACACAACACTCGTTTATAGTCCAACAGGTTTATTTGGAAGCACTAGCTTTCAGAGCACTGCTCCTTGGTCAGGTGGTTGTGGGACCACCTGCATTCTGAAAGCTAGTGCTTCCAAATAAACCTGTTGTTGTGTGATTGTTAACTTTGTACACCCCAGTCCAACACCGGCATCTCCAAATCATGAGGGTATGTAACGAAGATGAAGCAGTAGGGTTGTGATATCTACTCAATGGGATACCATTTGTTTTGTATATAACTACATCCTTCCTACCCCGAGGGCATAAATAGAAAGCAACAATGCTGTCAGGAGTAAAACCACCACTACAATTACAATGAAAGAGTTCAGCATCTAGCAGAGTGACTTAGATAACACTTAAAAGAAGGAGTGACTGACTCTCTTTAATATAAATGCTACCGCTAATGTTGGAAGTAAACTTCTTGAAATTAAACAAAACTTTTGAAACCAGGAACAACAGTTATTGGGTTGGATAGTCATAGGTAATGTTTGCAAGGATTGCTAGTATCTCTTAGTATAACACTGTTTTTGATATTAAGTATATTTTGATTTAATTTGTATTTAATTTAAATACTACTGACATTTTTTTTGTTTTGTTTTACAGATATAGGGAAGGAGGGCATCATTTCCATTGAGAAGGCACCTCTAAATGGTTATCAGCTCTGTTGAAATTGTTTGTTACCTCGAGCCTACCACCTTGAATGCAACACAAGTGGTCATTTTTCAGTTAAACCTAAACTGTTGATGACAAAATCCATTTCGTGACCTCGTAGTAGCTGCCCCAGTGTCACAGCAGCTTCTTCATGACATCATAAAGGAGCTGGGGCTGCCCTACCACCACTATCAGCCACTGTTCCCCATCAATAGTTACAAGAAACAAACTAATCTCAATGAGGGTGAATGAAGCTTAGTGTTATGTGAGCAGTAGAATACCTGGCTCAATGATTTTCCTTACAGTGTGGAAATAGGCCCTTCAGCCCAACCAGAAAGTCTAATTTTAAAAGTCTACTTACTGTCACAAACAATACTGGAAAGGTGCTCAGTGGATTAGATAAAAGTGCCATTTCAATTTTGAAGTGGTGTGATAAACATCTTGAGTGAGCTGGCTAGGGACAAAGCAGAAAGTAGTACTGAACAGCTTTTATCAGTTAGCAGAAACTACAGAGTGGTGTCTACAGAGGGTTTGGAAGTAGAACCACAATCCTTTAATATGTATGGTCTGGAATTGTGTATACAGGGCATAATTTTAAAGAATGCAGATGACACAAAACTTGGAATGTAGAAATAATAATCTGGAGATTTAATAGAAGGGTGGTAGTGTTGTTGGACTTCAGTTAATCTGAGAGAGACAAGAGAATTTGGGCTTGTATTCATATAGTGAGAACAATAAAGTAAGATTTAATATAGTTCACATTCTGAATGGTTTTGATATGAGTAAACCAGGAGAATCTATTCCCACTGATTGGTGAGTTAGTTAGCACACATTAAAGTAACTGTTAACATAGTCAGAGAGGAGATGAGAATTTTTAAAATGCAATGAATTATTATGTGGCATCTGAAAGGGTGATGGAAGGAGATTCAATAGTAATTATTAAAAGCGAATTGGATAAATATTTGTCGACAAATTTGGAGCACTATGAGGAAAGAGAGCAATAAAATGGGACAATTGAATATCATTTTCAATTATCTTTCCTTGACATATATGATGGTCAAATTGTTTCTGTTTGTAATGTGTGATTCTATGAAGTTTGAGCAGTTTGCGTTGGCAATCTGCATCTCTGAAAACTGAGATGTAATTACCATGTAGTTTAACTTTGGTCTTAATGAGACACCTTGTAAGACATATCTGAAGGGTTTTTCAACAAGTGATAGTCTATTTTAAAAATGCAAGTTGCCATGGTGTTATCATAGATGCAATGATGTGCTCACCTGCCTACCTGAATTTAAAGCCCAAATTTGTCAATATTAGTCGCTAATGTCAGGTCAAAGTAATTGAACAAATTACTATAATCTACTTTAACATTTATGGGGATTTCACCATTGAGACTACAGACTGAAATCCTGTTCCTTACATATGGAGGGTATCATTCATTCCTCTCTTCAAACAGATTCTGAAGAGGAGATATAAAGTTTTGGACATTAAGTTCTCTTGATTTGCTGTAGTTCAGTAATCTCACCACTAAGATTGCAGCAGTTCAAAAAGATAGTTCATCACCATCTTCAGAAGGGCAATTTGGGACAGGCAATAAGTCTTGCCAGTAAAGCTCACATATAGAACATAGAACATTACATCCCCTGAGTAAATTTTAAAAAAGTAATGTTCAGCTTGAAACTTGGGGTCAACTTCATAGTTTTGTGTGTATCACTCTTCTAGAGATTATTTCTGGGTTCTTTTCCCTCTGTCACATTATGACACTAAATAGCTCTATTTAAAATGTTATTGTCTTGAGGATACAGAATGCGAAACACAAATACCAGTCAAAAATTCATTTTAATTGATTTTCATTCCCCTGTGCAAATGCACAAACAATTGTGACAGGACATTGTATGTGAGGCAATTGAATGCAATGGAGAGCCTCCATGCTACTCAATCCCAATCTTATATGTGTTTCTAGGGAAAGATGTTGAGTGTAGACTTTCTCAAAGGGAAAGAACAAACACTACTGCAATACTAAAACCAGACTGGGTGATCAGGAGTAGCTTGTCTATATGCCTGTTCATTGTGTAGCCCAGGAAAGCTATCCAAAGCACAATGGAGGAAATCAAATAACTTTATCTTATTATACATTTAAGATAATGCATATTTATTTTTTTAAAACTTTGCTGTTTTCTATTTTTCACAAGATAGATCCTCTTTGCGTTTGGTTTAGCTTGCAAGGATCTGATAGTACTCTTTACCGTCTTTTTAATTATTGATGAAAGATCTGCAGTGATACCACAAGTTATAAATGTGATTCATTTCTAATTTTTTTGGAATATTGTGCAATATATCAGGAGGCTAAAAGTGACTCAGATGGTTTTGTGAAGGTGGTTGACTTTGACAGCCTGCCCTTAAATTACCACGATGAGGAAAATGAAGAAGAACTGGTTGGAGACAAAATCTTCCACAAATATGAAAAAATCGATAAGGTAAGCAAAGATCATATTGATGCAATAGGGAAATTAATAATAGGGTCACAAATTCATAATGTGTTTGATTTATGATCAGCAGCAACCTTCTGCCTGTGAAAGTACACCTGGCTTCAAAGGGCCAATTAAAAATTTAAGATTTTTTCTTGTAGAACAGGAATGAATGTAAAACATTGGGCACAAAAATGAATGGGAAAACTTTTATTGGCATGACAGTAGAATCCCCACTAAAAATACACCCTGGGTTACCATTGACCAGAAACCCAAGTGGACACACCATGTTAATACAGTGGCTACAAGAGCAGGTCAGAAGCTAGGAATACTGCAGCAAGTAACTCACCTCTTGACTCCCCAAAGCCTGTATACCACTTACAAGGCACAAGTCAGGGGTGTGCTGGAATACTCCCAACTTGCCTGGATAAGTACAGCTCCAAAAACACTCAAGAAGCTTGACACAATTCAGGACAAAGCAGCCCACTTGACTGGTGCCACATGCACAAATATTCAGTCATTTCATCACCGATGCTCTGTAGTGGCAGTGTACTATCTATAAGATGCACTGCAGAAATTTGCTAAAAATCTTTATACAGCATTTCCAAACCCTCGACCATTTCTGCAAGATGCTTAACAATGCTGCCATCTACGAGGTGCCCCCTCGCCACTTATCAGGCTGACTTCGAAATGTATTAGGCAGAAATGGATACTGCAGATGCTGGAGATTAGAGTCAAGCCTGATGAAGGGCTTTTGCCTGAAATGTCAATTTTCTTGCTCCTCAAATGCTGCCTGACCTGCTGTACTTTTCTAGAACCATTCTAGTCTTGACTTTGATGAAGGGCTTATGCTCGAAACGTCGAATTCTCTATTCCTGAGATGCTGCCTGGCCTGCTGTGCTTTGACTAGCAACACATTTGCAGCTGTGATCTCCAGCATCTGCAGACCTCATTTTTTACTCTTAGAAATGTATTGCCTTTCTTTCACTGTCACTGGGTCAAAATCCTGGAATTCCCTCTCTAAGAGCATTGTCGGTGTACCTATAGCATGTGGACAGCAGCGGTTCAAGAAGACAGTTCATTATAATCTTCACCAGGTCAATTAGAGATGGGCACTAAGTGCTGGCCCAGCCAGAGATGCCTATGTCCAATGACATATTAAATTAATATAAAGATAATTAAATGGAGTGAGGGCAGAGTTGGCTGGAGTGGACTTGTCAAAGAAGTAAGCAGAAAAGACAGTTGATGAGAAATTGTAGATGTTTAAGAAAATAGTATGTCACTCCAACAAAGGTATAGATCAGTGAGGAAAAAGGATTCTAAAAACCAACCATGGTTAATCAAGAAAGTTAAAGATAATCTCAAATTGAAAGAATAAACATATAATTGGAAAAGATTAGAGGTAAGACAGAGAATAAGGAACATTTGAAAAACCAAAAAAAGGTGACTAAAAACAAAGGGGAGAAAATAAGCTCTGAGGATAAACTAACATATAATATAAAAAAGATCATTAAGATATTCTTTAAAATTATAAAAAGGAAGAGAGAGGCCAAAGTGAATATTGGCACCAGCAGAGTGAAGCTGGGGAAATAATAATGGCGAATAATGAAATGGCAGAGAAGTTGAATAAATACTTTGTATCAGAGTTCATGATAGAAAGTACCTATAACATTCCAAAAATATTAAATAGTCAAGAGGCAAAATGAGGTGAAGAAAAAAATGCAATAACTAATCAAACAGTAGGTTCTGGAAAAGTCCAGAGAATTGGGAAACTGTCAACGTTACTCCTTTATTCAGAAGGGGAGGGAGACATAAAACAGTTAACAGTAGGGAAGTTAGTTTAACATGTGTCATTGGGAAAATGTTAGACTCTATTATAAAGTATGTAATAGCAGAGCATTCAAAAATATATAGCCAAGTTGAGTCACCATGGCTTCATGAAGGGGAAATCATGCATGACAAATTTAGTTGAATTTTTTGAAGAGGAAACAAGCAGGATAAAGGGGAACCAATAGATTTTTGCTTTGGATTTTCAGAAGATATTCAATAAGGTATCACATATAAGGCTACTTAATAAATTAGAGCCCAGAATGCATATTATTAGCATGAATAGAGCATTGATTAAATAATGAAAGACATAGAATTGGGAAAAAGGGGGCATTTTCAAGATGGAAACTTGCAACCGCTGGAGTGCCACAGGGATCAGTGCTCAGGGGTCCATAATCATTTACTACATATGACTTCAGAGTGAATGTACTATTGCCAAGTTTGAAGATGACTTAAAAATAGGTGTGAAGGCAAGTAGTGAGGATGACACAGAGCCTGCAGAGGGATACAGTCAGTTAAATGAGTAGGCAGAAACTTGGCAGATGGAACGTAATGTGGGAAAATTGAGGTTATGCACTTTGGCAGGAAGAATAGGGAAGCTGACTATTGTTTACATGAGATTGCAGAAAGCTACAGTACCCAGGAATTTGGGGATCCTTGGGCATTACAAAGAAATCACAGAAGCTAGCATACAAGTTAGTAAGTAATAGGGAAGTGAAATGTTGGCCTTTATTTCATAGACATAAAATGAAAAAGTACATATGAAAAAGATAAGTCTTTCTAAAACTATACAAGGTACCAGCCAGATCTTACCTAGAAAACTGAACAGTTTTTGGCCTTCTCTAAGGGAAGATGTATGCTCGTATTGGAGGAAGTGCATGAAGGGACTTTTAATATGAGGAAAGTTTGAATAGGTCAGGCCTGTATTCATTGAAGTTCGGAAGAATGAGAGTGAAACATTCAAACATTTAAGATCCTTAGGGGGCTTGACAAGGTCGTTGTGGAGAAGCTACTATACATTTAAATCAAATCAGTTCTTACTCTTCGAAACTCAAGCAGATTGCTACTTCTTGGATTGAGTGGATGAGATAGATCTTTTTCTTTGTAAATCTTGAAAAATGGATTTCTGAAAGTCTGTTAACTGTGTTTGCAAATATAAAGTGTTATGCTGCAAAGTGAGTGAGTACTGGAATTGCTGATCATTTTCACATTTTCTGGTATACCTGGCTGTCCTCTTGATGCCTAATATTGGAAGTGTTCTTACAATTGCTGAAAAGTAACAGTTGGAAGTCCCAAATGCCTCCAAAGCTTTGAAGACAGAGAAGAGTTTACTTTCAGCAAAGTTCCTGTCAAAATGCAACTGGAAATCCATAATCTTCCAGTTTGTGAAAGGTCCTGGGACAGGCACCCTCACCAGTTTGGTTGTGAATACAAGCGTGTTTCAGAACTATTCAGAATACTGGATGACTCTTGTTTACACATAGCCTGTGTTTATAATTTGGTAACTACTTGTAAATTCATAGCTTTGGGAGTTACTATGGTCACACAAAGCAGCAAGAAGTGATGGTCTTTCTTCCTCTTTTCTAAAAAAAATATAATTGTGATTTTGTACAGCACAGAAGAAAGCCATTCAGCTGCATATCTAACTTTTTCTCTATAGATTTGCAACTTTGTCTTCTCCAAATACATGTCTGATTGACTTTTTGAAGTTCCTATGAAATTTTTTCCAACATTCTTTCGTGTTTTAACAGCTCTGTGTGAAAATATTCTCCTTTCCCTCTACTACTTTTGCTAATTGTTTTAAATCTGATTAGCTATCTACTTGTTATAAAAAACAAATTCTCTCTATTTGCTTTTCTGAAATCCTTCATAATTTTGAATACAAACAGTGGCTTGGTTGTACAGAACTTGAGAATTGCTGAAAACAGGAAAGCGTGTCATTGAAGTTATTCATTTTTCAGAAGTTATTCAGGACACAATTGCAAGAATCTTCAATTTTAAAGGGAACAACAATTTATACGGCATGTCTTTTTTTTTCAATTAAAACCTTGGATTTTGAATATCTCTATTAGGTCTCCCTACTTTTCTGTTCTAAAGAGAATAACATCTCCAATTTCAACACATAACTGTTATCTCCCTGGTAAATCACCTCTGTACTGCCTTCCTAATGTGTGGTGTCTCGAGTTGTGCACAATTTATGTGGGAGCTTGTGGATACCAGTGCGATTCATAGCAACTACATCTACAGTAAGTGTTGACTACTCAAGGAACTTTGACTCAAAGTTGATGAATTTGGGCCCAAGTTGTGAATAGCACAACACAGCAGAGAGGGTGAAAGGTAATTGCACCAGTGCTCTTATTCCAATTAATTCTTGCTCCTGATGTGAATGTTGAAACACTTTTAATTTAAAATATGAAGTTGAAAAATATCATTTGGCCCAGTGCCATTCTTTCCTCAGATGTTATCATAATTCAAACCAATTAATTTATTCATCTCCAGGCATGTTCTCAATCAGCATGCCTTGACCACCACATACAACCAAGAAAAACTTCAGAATATTAATTCACCCTGACAGACCCACTTTTGTATAATAATGGCCTATTGCTCCCAGTATGCTGAGCATTCCAGTAGCAATTACCCGTATGATGGAGTTAAAATCAGATGTAAACAAATTATGTAAAGATTATATTTTCTGAAAAACATTGCCTGATTATAAAAATTCACTGGTTCACAATGTTAAACTCATTACTTATTGAATTCAATGTTATGAATTACCACAATGTGATTTGAATTGATAAGGACAATTTTAGACAGGCTGCAAAAGGGGGAAATATGGTGTTTGGGGTGACTGAATTAGGTGGATCTGAAATTTTGAGTTTTTTCCTTTCAGTTTCCTTTGGCTGAGATACAGAGATAATGTTAGTCGTGTGTTGGGCCTCATGCCACCATGTGGCAGGTTTGTACTTGTAAAATGTTTGCATGGCATGATTACTCAATACATAAAACGTTTTTTTAACTAACATCCTCCCTTTAAGGTAATGTTAGTAGTATACAGAAATGTTGTCATATCTGGTTCATGTTTGTTTAAAATTGGCATGCACATGAGGCATTGAGCAGTTGTGACAGAAGTCAATAATTTTCCTTGTTAAACTCTATGGCAATAGGGAGGGAACATGAAATTACATAAAGTCATAGAGATGTACATCATGGAAACAGACCCTTCAGTCCAACCCGTCCATGCTGACCAGATATCCCAACCCAATCTTGTCCCAACCTGCCAGCACCCGACCCATATCCTCCAAACCCTTCCTATTCATATACCCATCCAAATGCCTCTTAAATGTTGCAATTATACCAACCTCCACATCCTCTGGCAGCATATTCCATACACATATCACCCTCTGTGTGAAAAAGTTGCCCCTTAGGCTTCTTTTATATCTTTCCCCCTCACCCTAAACCTATGCCCTCTAGTTCTGTACTCCCCGCCCCAGGGAAAAGACTATTTACCCTATCCATGCCCCTCATAATTTTGTAAACCTCTATAAGGTCACCCCTCAGCCTCCGACGTTCCAGCTAAAACCAGCCCCAGCCTGTTCAGCCTCTCCCTGTAGCTCAAATCCTCCAACCCTGGCAACATCCTTGTAATTCTTTTCTGAACCCTTTCAAGTTTCACAACGTCTTTCCGATAGGAAGGAGACCAGAATTGCATGCAATATTCCAACAGTGGCCAAAACCAATGTTCTGTACAGCCGCAACATGACCTCCCAACTCCTGTACTCAATACTCTGACCAATACAGGAAAGCATACCAAACATCATCTTCACTATCCTATCTACCTGCGACTCCACTTTCAAGGAGCTATGAACCAAGGTCTCTTTGTTCAGCAAACATTCCCTAGGATCTTACCATTAAGTGTATAAGTCCTGTGAAGATTTGTTTTCCCAAAATGCAGAACCTCGCATTTATCTGAATTAAACGCCATCTGCCACTTCTCAGCCCATTGGTCCATCTGGTCCAGATCCTGTTGTAATCTGAGGTAACCTTCTTCGCTGTCCACTTCACCTCCAATTTTGGTGTCATCTGAAAACTTACTAACTATATCTCTTATGCTTGCATCCAAATCATTTATGTAAATGACAAAAAGTAGAGGACCCAGCACCAATCCTTGTGGCACTCCACTGGTCACAGGCCTCCAGTCTGAAAAAGGACTCTCCACCACCACCCTCTGACTTCTACCTTTGAGCCAGTTCTGTATCCAAATGGCTAGTTCTCCCTGTATTCCATGAGACCTAACCTTGCTAATCAGTCTCCCATGGGGAACCTTGTCGAATGCCTTACTGAAGTCCATATAGATCACATCTACTGCTCTGCCCTCATCAATCTTCTTTGTTACTTCTTCAAAAATCTCAATCAAGTTTGTGAGACATGATTTCCCACGCATGAAGCCATGTTGACTATCCCTAATCAGTCCTTGCCTTTCCAAATACATGTACATCCTGTCCCTCAGGATTCCCTCCAACAACTTGTCCACCACCGAGGTCAGGCTCACCGGTCTATATTTCCCTGGCTTGTCTTTACCGCCCTTCTTAAACAGTGGCACTATGCTTGCCAACCTCCAGTCTTCCAGCACCTCACCTGTGACTATCGATGATACAAATATCTCAGCAAGAGGCCCAGCAATCATTTCTCTAGCTTACCACAGAGTTCTCGGGTACACCTGATCAGGTCCTGGGGATTTACCCACCTTTAACTGTTTCAAGATACCCAGCACTTCCTCCTCTGTAATCTGGATATTTTGCAAGATGTCACCATCTATTTCCCTACAGTCTATACCTTCCATATCCTTTTTCAGAGTAAATACTGATGCAAAATATTCATTTAGCATCTCCCCTCCATTTTCTATGGCTCCACACAAAGGCCGCCTTGCTGATCTTTGAGGGGCCCTATTCACTCCCTAGTTACCCTTTTGTCCTTAATATATTTGTAAAAACCCTTTGGATTCTCCTTAATTCTATTTGCCAAAACTATCTCATGTCTTCTTTTTGCCCTCCTGATTTTCCTCTTAAGTATACTCCTACTTCCTTTATACTCTTCTAAGGATTCACTCGATCTATTCTGTCTCTACCTTACATATGCTTCCTTCTTGTTCTTAACCAAACCCTCAATTTCTTTAGTCATCCAGCATTCCCTCTACCTACCAGCCTTCCCTTTCACCCTGACAGGAATATACTTTCTCTGGATGCTTGTTATCTCATTTCTGAAGGCTTCATATTTTCCAGCCGTCCCTTTACCTGCGAACATCTGCCTCTAATCAGCTTTCAAAAGTCCTTGCCCAATACCGTCAAAATTGGAGGCTTGGGATCAGGAAGCGTGAGTTTTTTTTGTTTAAAATTCATTCATGGGATGTGGGTATTGCAGATTAGTCCAGCACTTAATACCCATCCTGAATTATCCTGAGAAGGGGGTTGTGACATATTTTATGTGGGGTGCAAGGATACTCACTGCAGAATTCATAGCCTATGAATTTGGACACTATTTATATGGTCGGTCAAGTTTAGTTTCTGGTCAGCAGTAATCCCAGGATATTGATAGTGAGGGATGCAGTGATGATAATTCCATGGAATGTCAAAGGCTGTGATTATTTTCTGTCTTGATGAAGATGGTCTTCATCAAGTTGTATTTCCTGAACATTACTTGCTGGTATGATTTGAACTGGTGATGGGGCTGAGTCTGGAGATCAGCAGAGACATTGAAAAATGAAAACTTACTCTCATTCTCTATTTTTCCCCCTTTAATCAATTCCTTTGTCCTCCTTTGTTGAAGTCTGAACTTCTCCCAGTCCTCAGGTCAGCTGCTCTTTTTGGTTGATTATATGCCCCTACCAAGGATCCATTGCTATCCTTAATTTCCTTTGTTACCAAGGGCTGAGCCACCTTTCCCATTTAATTTTTGTGCCAGACAGGAATAAACAATTGTTGCATTTCCTCTATGCACTCTTTAAATGTTTGCCATTGCCTATCTACTGTCATCCCTTTTAAGTAATGTTCCCTAATTTATCATAGCTAGTTTTCACCTTTATATCTTTGTAACTTCTTCTATTTAGATTCACTCTTCATCAACTTGAATTTACATAAAACTTTGCTACTCATATCCAACTTGCGACAATTACTTATGATGCATTATCCTGGTTTAGCTATTTTACATTTCTCATAATTATTTGTAGTTCCCTCTTTACTCACGAGTGTATCTAGTCCCACAAGCTTTCCTGACATTGATGAGCCAAGTTTTGAGCTTTTGCACATCTTTGATTTAATCACTGCACCACTGGCATCAATGGCTGCCCCCTAAACTTTAGGATTACATCTTTAACTTCTCCATGCCACTCCTCCTTTTACAGCATTCATGATTCACAAAGTTTTGGTAACTTGTTACCTTATAGAGGTTAATGAAATCCTGAGGGAATAGCCAAGTTCTTTTCCTATGGGCGAGGGAGTCAAAAACTACAGGGCATAGATTTAAGGTGAGAGGGGTAAGATATAAAAAGGATCTAAAGGGCAACTTTTTAACACACAAGGTGATGTGTGATGAAATAAGCTTTCAGAGGAAGTGGTGGAGGCTGGTACAATTCCAACATTTAAAAAGCATCTGAATGGGTTTGTGAATAGGAAGGACTTAGAGGGATATGGGCCTAAAGCTGGCAAATGGGACTAGATTTATTTGTTAAGGCATGAACAAGTTAGACTGAAGGGTCTGATTCCGTGCTGTATATCTCTATGACTCTCCTCCCTTAGCTTAGTGTCAAATTTTGTTTGATAATGCTCCTGCAAAGTGCTTGGAACTTTTGTGTTCTGAAACTGATTTCTAAATGTAGGCTGCTGTTTATTTAATGATTTTTAAATTCATTGGATACAAATCTATGCTCTCAAATTTTAACATTTTGAATTTCTGATTCTGTCAGTTTGGATTGAAGAGCAAGAAAGTTTCCACATTTTGCAAACAATAAGCTTCAAAAGTAATGTGTGTTTTGCAGTTCATAAATTTATTGCAGTGTTATTGGGCTAGTTTTATTCATTAAAACCCAAGGAAGGCTTATGTAGATGACTGGTGCATAGTTTGAAACAATTTTTGGGTGATATAGAGGTAGTTGCATCATTCTGTATCTGATGACTTGTATGAGGAATAAATTGACTACTAGGTCCAAAAATAATTCAGCATAGTAGTAAAAATTAGCATTTATAAGCTCATTTGCTAACATGATCAATTAAATTTAAAGACTGACAAAATATTCTGTTGGTTTTGCTTACCTGAATTTATCTGGATTAAATGTTAATTCAAAATCCTTTACATAATCTATTGTATGAATTGATAGCATTAAATAACTCTTTACTGGCAAACCTATTATGTGGGAATTTTATAAGAACACTTGTTTAATTCTATGCTTTCTTATTATGTTTTAGGAAACTGATGACATTACTGGAGATACGATCCTTTCAGAGAGGGAAGTTATTGAGGAGGATGATGATGATTTTCCTGAGAGAAGGGTTTGTAAACCATTATAATGCTTAATAAGCAGTGACTCCTGTTAAATGTAACATTTTTAGCTGTTGGCCATTGACTGACTTACTTTGGAGACAGAAGCTGACCATGTTCAAGTAAGTGTAAAGTGACTGCATGCTAAGAAAGCAAGTTAAGAGCCATTAGATGCTCCTATGCTGATACATGATTTGAGTGTCTGTCCCTGCATGCAAAGAAACCTGGCTGAAGTATGCAAACCTTGGTGGGGAAGCGGGGGTGGGGGTGTGGGGTGCATGAGCTCCAAAGTAAAATGCTGAAGAGGTGAAATGATGTATAAGGGCAGGCATGGTGTTATGATGAGGCTAGTTATTTGCAGCTGTTGACTTGCATGAATAAAAGGTCAAGGAGGATAGTGGCCATTGTTTTGAGGAAGCAGTTGGACAATAGCAAGGACAAGCACTGGGTGTGGTGCAGCTGCCAGATATCTTCACGTTTTACTACCTGCTTTCTTGGGAAAGTGAAGTAAACTGGAAGTGGCATGCAAATAAAATGATTTGAGGCTTTAATGAGATGCAAATGCATGGAATTAATCTAGTCGCCATTCAATAGCAAGATGTCACCATTTAAGGCTTAAGGGGGGAAAATTGGAAAAGATTTTCTCAACATCGAGATTCTGATTTTTTTTTCATTCTGACTTTTTTTTCACCTTTCTCACAATTCATCCTGTCATGCCAAGGAGAGGAAAGTTCCATCTATTGACTTGACCAGATAAAAGAATGGATATCATAAAATTCACTTTGTGGTTAATTTGTGATTATTTAACATACAAAATGGACTTTCAATAGAAACATGTGGATGGAATCAATTAGGAGAAACGTGGATGGAATCAATTGAGAGGCAACTAGATGCTGCAGTGGAGGATTTAGGGTCCAAGCTTGAGCAAGATGTAATCAGTGACACATTTACATTGTGTTTCATTAACATTCTCATTACACATTGACATATACAAGCTCAGTAAAAACACCTGCAAGGCTTTATGGGATGACAGTATTCCTTTAATGCTAAGTATTGGTTATAGCCAGATAAATCAGAAGGGTTTAGTTGATGTTTAATGGGCTGAAGCCATCCAAGCCTGGAACTTCAGGTTTTCCAAGGTCTCCAGAAAAAAATAAAAAGTTCACATCAGAAGGCTTGAAATTGGGAATGTGACTAAACACAAAACTAAGAAGAATGAACAGTGGCTATGGTTTTAAATCCCAAGTCTGAATAATGGAGCTTTGTTAGTAATAAAACCAATATTCAATTCTGTCAAATTCTAACTATGCATAATACACATTATGACAAGGATGGGTGGAATACAAATAACTTATGCACAGATTTTGCTTTGTTTGTTACATTGAATCCATGTATAACAATGAAGGATTGATAACATTTCAGAGTCCATATTCATTTTTCCTTCATTGATCGTTTCTTAAGGCTGTGAATCCTGCTGAGGTAGTTTCTTGACTAAGTAGCTATTCTTTGTTTAAGGCCTTGACTAGTAAGCTCTGGAGAGGTGTGGAATTGGGTGAAGACCACCAAAATCAGAATTTACATATATCACATTTTAGTGGAGAGAAGCAGTTAGAGAGTGTTGAAACCACTTGAGGCACATCTTCCATTTACCTACTTCACCTGTCTTGAGTCTAATTCTCTGGCACACCATCCGCTGTACAGCTGAGTCCAGCTAATTACGTAAAGGAGAAGCATTGGAACTGGAACTTTGTGGCTTAATGCTGTATTACATTATCTTATCTGAAACATGCTTTTTCAGTACTTTTAACTGTAAAATGCTGGATTTATCTTGATAGAAGCAGATAGAAAATGCTGCTCTATCGCAACTTTAATTTTAGGAATTAATGCTATTTATTGAAACCAACAATCCTCTCTACAGTTGTTTGCTGTTTTATATTATAAAAGATGAGCAGGAGTGAATTATAAGGATGGTATGTCATTAAGGAGGAGAAAGTGAGGTCTGCAGATGCTGGAGATCAGAGCTGAAAATGTGTTGCTGGAAAAGCGCAGCAGGTCAGGCAGCATCCAAGGAACAGGAAATTCGACGTTTCAGGCATAAGCCCTTCATCCTGATGTAGTTCCTGTGTGCTGTGGTTTACGTTGGCTCATTGAAATAATGTTCTGACGCAGCTTCATTTGTGGGTGTCGGGATGATTGCTTCTGTAGTTCAATATCTGGTCTGTATGTGTTGTTTTCCAGTAGACATTGGTTTGAAGTTCCCCATTGGCTGTTTATTCTACTGTGACATCTAGGAATGGCAGTTTGTTGTTGTTGTTTTCCTCCTCTTTAGTGAATTTTATGCCAGTAAGGGTATTATTGATGGTCTTGAAGGTTTCCTCTAATTTGTTTCATTTATTGATGACAAAGGTGTCATCCACATAGCAGACCCAAAGTTTGAGTTGGATGGATTTGGGTTGGATTACCACACACTTCACCTTCAACAACAAAACCTACAGACAAACCAATGGAACATCCCATGGGTTCTTAGCAGAGGCAGTAATGCAGGAGTTTGAACAAACAGCTCTGCCAATCATCCAACCCAAACTTTGGGTGCGCTACATGGATGACACCTTTGTCATCAAACCAGTGTCGACAGGAAAATAACACATACAGGCCAAATATTGAACTACAGAAGCAATCATTCAACACCCATAAACGAAGCTGCATTAGAACATTATTTCAATGAGCCAACACAGACCGCAGCACAGATGAACTACACAGAGCAGAGGAAAATCACCTATACCATGTTTTCAAAGAGAATGGGTACCCAATGAACGCAGTCTGCCGATTTTCTTAGTAACAAAGCCAAACATGCAGACAAAACACATCCAGAAACCCTAGTCACTCTCCCCTACATCAAAGACATATGGGAGATGATCGCCAGACGACTCAGACCCTTTGGCATCATGGATGCCCACAAACCCTCCAACACACTAAAACAGCAGCTAATGAACTTGAAAGACCCTATACAGACAACAAGCAAAACTAATGTAATTTTACAAAATACCATGCAAGGACTGTAACAAACACTACATTGGACAAAACTAACCACCAGGATAATGAACACCAACTAGCCACAAAAAGATATGACCCTTTCTCACTAGTATCCTCACATATGGATGAGGAAGGACACCATTTCGACTGGGACAATACATCCATCCTAGGACAAGCCAAACAAAGACACGCACAAGAATTCCTAGAAGCATGGCATTCCAAACAGAACTCTATCAACAAACACATTGAGTTAGACCCCATTTTCCACCCTCTGAGAAAAGGAACAGGAAGTGACTTCACCACAGGAAATGACATCAACAATCCAAAGAAACCCAAACATATAAATAGAAAGCAGGAATTGTCAGGAGTGCTTCGCCTGAGGCCCATTGAAGATGTTACCTAGTAGGGTGATGAAACGTCTGGAAATGAACCTTCCAGCTCAGTGAGCAAACTTACATCCAAAGCAGGCTCTAAGTTTACCTCAGATGGGAATTGTACTGATGGCCTTAATCTGAACCAAATGCTGCAGCCATGTAGCCAACTAAGCTAACTGGTGCCCTGTAGGAGCTGATGTATGTCTTATTTCCTTCTGTGAAGTAAAGTCTTGCGCTGGTTACAATGGGCAGAATCATTTAGGAGTCTGAACAACTGGGCTATGACAAGAAATCTGGAGAATTGTGTGAGAAGCTCAGCGAGGCCTACCTTGATGTCGGGAGCAACATATCACACTTTTCAATGGAGTTCTGTGAATCAAGACAAATCCTTGCTAGGGAGCAGTGAGACATCTATTAATGGTGATGTTTGCTTTTTGTCAGCTTCATTGACTTCAGATCTTAGTGGGCGGCACGGTGGCACAGTGGTTAGCCCTGCTGCCTCACAGCGCCTGAGACCTGGGTTCAATTCCCGACTCAGGCGACTGACTGTGTGGAGTTTGCACGCTCTCCCCGTGTCTGCGTGGGTTTCCTCCGGGTGCTCCGGTTTCCTCCCACAGTCCAAAGATGTGTGGGTCAGGTGAATTGGCCATGCTAAATTGCCCGTAGTGTTAGGTAAGGGGTAAATGTAGGGGTATGGGTGGGTTGCGTTTCGGCGGGTCGGAGCGGACTTGTTGGGCCGAAGGGCCTGTTTCCACACTGTAAGTAATCTAATCTAATCTCACCTCATTAATTTGCAACTTCCTATTTTACAATCTGCCGTAAAGCAATTGGACGCTAAGAATTCCTGACATGAAAGTCTGAGCAGGTACCTGGCAATTCCAGCTTGCCCTTTCCATCTTCAGAGCTCTATCTCAGGGCACACAACCCACAAACATGGATGTTGGCATTGGACATTTGTCAGCCTCTCCACATTATCGTGGCACATCTCCAATTCACTTGACCTACTGCTGCTGCAGTGCCATGCTGCACCTTGGTTTGTCCCAATTACTATCATTGGACATTGTTCTGCAAGGACAATATATGAGTAGAGAAAGGCATTCAGCTCATGGATTGGACCAGGCTACACCTCAGAGCTCACGCTTGCTTTCTTGGCAATCACTCACCTTAACCTACCAGGATGCTCACAGCATCCCTGATTTGCCTTATCTTTTTGTGCTTTTTGTCCTTAGCTACAGCAATCAGGCTCATGGTACTTCTGTCTTGCCATTTTGCACAGACTCAAAGCCAGGAAGCCTGTCGTGGTTATCAGCAGTCCTCAGTCAAGTCAAGGGACATACCCTTCAGGCAGGGGGTCCTGTTCACAAAGTCAAGGGCAGCCTCTGATACCAAGCCAATGTCTTGGACATGATCAGTTAGCTGCTTGGGGTGGGTGATCAGGGTTAGGATTGCCTCCTGGCAAGGGCTGAGAAGCTGAATGCCACATACCCAGTCACCTGTCTGAGTTCTTACTGCCCAACTATGGGCCGTTTTCTCCTGGAATGAAAGAAATGGAGGCATTAAGAGAAATGACAATGGGTCAGATAGCTGTTAGTTCTCGTGCAAGTGTGGGCATGTTGGTGAGTAAGGAGTGAGTGAGTACGCAGCACAGAGGCTCTGCAACGTTAGTAGTGTGGGAGTTTGAAGGGGATGACAGTGAGTGAGGGAAGTGTTGCATGCGATAGCAAGAATGTTACAGCATGAGTCTTGGTGGGAGGTAGGTGCAATTGCTGAGATGTAGTGGAGAAAAGATAATGGCACTTACTCTGGAAAAACAGGGAATATCTTGAACAGGCATTGCTCCAGATAGCAACATTGGACCAGGTTTGCAGAGTTTAATGTCATGGCCTTCACTGCTGGTCCTGGGAAGACACCACTTCTGCTGTGCATCACACTATCCACCAGGACCTCCAAGACAAATATCTTTAGCTGTGTAGGGCAGCTCAGGACTGACAGTGCTTGAGTGAGTGCGTAATGGATTTTCACAGATGGCATCAGTGCTAGGGATGCCAATCCATTCTGGGCTATCTTAAAAGAGATGATAGGGAACTTTATGAAAGTATGCAGATATTAAATAGTGTAGGCAAAGTTAATCTGGAACACACGTTCAGGGTTTATCAGAAAAAGAGTACACACTGGATACAATGCAAGACAAAATAGCGTGTTGGAAATGGCACCCCAACCACAACCTTAAACATTCACTCTCTCGACTTCCTGAGCACAATGGCAGCTGTGTGTATCATATACAAGATGCATTGCAACAACTCACTGAATATCCTTTGACAGCACCTTCAAAACTGGAGAACTCTAACCAACTTGAAGGGAAATGATATTGGATGCATGGGAACACTAACCCTGTAATTGGACCTTCAAGCTATGCATCACTCTGACTTAGAATTCCATCGCTGTTTCTTAATTTGGTTGAGTGAAAAACAAAACCATTGAAGTGCACACACCTCCAGAAACTGGACAGCTCTAAGAGGCAATGGGCCATGACATGACCCTCCTAAAAGTATGTAAGGATGGCAACAAATGCTCTGATTCAAAGAATGAATAAGACAAAATGACAGAGGAAAATTTGGTATTGATATCAGCAGAACATCATTAATCAAGATGACAGAATTTTACATTATGTTTGAATGCAGTCTCAAGCAAGTGTGTTAAATTTGATGAAAGGAAATTATGAAAGCACAAGGTATGAATTGGCTAAGATGGATTGGGAAAATATATAAAAAGGCATGATTGTACATTGGCAATGGACAGTCTTCAAAGAACTATTACACGGCTTAAAGCAACTATACATTCTTTTGAGGTGCGAAAACTCAAAAATAGTAAGTTAATTATGGCTGATAAAATGAAGATAAGATTAAAAGAAAAGACTTATAAAGTGGCTAGATATAATAATAAATCTAAGGATTGGGAATTTATTAAAACCCAGCAAAGGAGGACCAAAAAACTGATCAGGAGGAATAAATATGAAACAACCTCACAAAAATGGACTATGAAATCTTATACAGGTATGTAAAAAAGGAAATGTTTGGATAATGAATGTGGGTCCATTAAAAGCAGAGTCAGGTGAATTTATAATGGGGAATAAACAAAAAACAGACAAGTAAAATGATTACTTTGTGTTTGTTTTCACTGAACAAGATACTATACCTTTCCAAAAACTAGAGATCCATACAGAATCAGGATTTGAAAGAAATTAATATTTGTATGATGATTATATTGGAGAAATTAATGGAGCTGAAAGTTAAAAGGTGCCTGGGACCTAACAGTCTACATTCTAGAATGTTGAAGGAAGTGACTTTATAGATAGACAATGTATTAGTAATCATGTTCCAAATTCATTAATATTCTGGTTGTGGACCATACCAAACTTGCTCAACAAACCTGACATTGGGAAGACCCGATATGGAAACCAGAGTTGTGGAGTGAGCTCGCTACTTGCTCCAAACAACCTCCATGTTGGACATTGGCACCAATATCTCAGGACACATTCCATAGACATTGGCCACATGCATCCCATCTCCATGGATATTGGTATCTAATGTGGGTCAGCCTCTAATGAACCCTCAAAGCACATTTCTGATCCACACACAGGACACTACTGCACTTCAGTACTGCACCTTGACTGCAGTAGCAACTCTAATTTTAATGCTAACACAAAGACACTGTATGCTCAGGAACAAACTGAATCTGTTTTCTCTAGAGTTTCAAAGAATGAAAAGTGATTTAATTGAAACATACAAAATATTAAAAGAGATAGACAGGGTACACAGAAAAGATGATTCCACTGGTTGAGCAGTCTAGTTCCAGGAAGTACAATATAAAAATAAAGGAGGTGCCATTTCAGACTGAAATGAAAATAATTTACTTAGAAGGCAGAGATCTTTCATATCCTGTACCCCAGAGAACTGTGGAAGCCCAGTCTTTGAGTTCATTTAAAGTACAAGTTGACAGATTTCTGATCACCAATGGCATAAAGGCTTATGGGGATAGTGTCATTGAAAGGGATTGAAGCATTCAACCAGTTATGATCATAACAAGGGGAGGAAGTAAGTTTAGTAAAAAATGAGGTCTGCAGATGCTGGAGATCACAGCTGCAAATGTGTTGCTGGTCAAAGCACAGCAGGTTAGGCAGCATCTCAGGAATAGAGAATTCGACGTTTCGAGCATAAGCCCTTCATCAGGAATAAGAGAGAGAGAGCCAAGCAGGCTGAGATAAAAGGTAGGGAGGAGGGACTAGGGGGAGGGGCGATGGAGGTGGGATAGGTGGAAGGAGGTCAAGGTGAGGGTGATAGGCCGGAGTGGGGTGGGGGCGGAGAGGTCAGGAAGAGGATTGCAGGTTAGGAGGGCGGTGCTGAGTTGAGGGAACCGACTGAGACAAGGTGGGGGGAGGGGAAATGAGGAAGCTGGAGAAATCTGAATTCATACCTTGTGGTTGGAGGGTTCCCAGGCGGAAGATGAGGCGCTCCTCCTCCAGCCGTCGTGTAGTTGTGTTCTGCCGGTGGAGGAGTCCAAGGACCTGCATGTCCTCGGTGGAGTGGGAGGGGGAGTTAAAGTGTTGAGCCACGGGGTGATTGGGTTGGTTGGTTTGGGCGGCCCAGAGGTGTTCTCTGAAGCGTTCCGCAAGTAAGCGGCCTGTCTCACCAATATAGAGGAGGCCACATCGGGTGCAGCGGATGCAATAGATGATGTGTGTGGAGGTACAGGTGAACTTGTGGCGGATATGGAAGGATCCCTTGGGGCCTTGGAGGGAAGTGAGTGTGGAGGTGTGGGTGCAAGTTTTACATTTCCTGCGGTTGCAGGGGAAGGTGCCGGGGGTGGAGGTTGGGTTGGTGGGGGGGGTGGATCTGACAAGGGAGTCACGAAGGGAGTGGTCCTTGCGGAACGCTGATAGGGGAGGGGAGGGAAATATATCCTTGGTGGTGGGGTCCGTTTGGAGGTGGCGGAAATGGCGGCGGATGATACGTTGTATGCGCAGGTTGGTGGGGTGGTAGGTGAGAACCAGTGGGGTTCTGTCTTGGTGGCGGTTGGAGGAGCGGGGCTCAAGGGCGGAGGAGCGGGAAGTGGAGGAGATGCGGTGGAGGGCATCGTCGATCACGTCTGGGGGGAATCTGCGGTCCTTGAAGAAGGAGGCCATCTGGGCTGTGCGGTGTTGGAATTGGTCCTCCTGGGAGCAGATGCGGCGGAGACGAAGGAATTGGGAATATGGGATGGCGTTTTTACAGGGGGCAGGGTGGGAGGAGGTGTAGTCCAGGTAGCTGTGGGAGTCAGTCGGTTTATAATAGATGTCTGTGTTGAGTCGGTCGCCCGAGATAGAAATGGAAAGGTCTAGGAAGGGGAGGGAGGAGTCTGAGACAGTCCAGGTGAATTTCAGGTCGGGATGGAAGGTGTTAGTAAAGTTGATGAACTGTTCAACCTCCTCGTGGGAGCACGAGGCAGCTGTTCAACCTCCTCGTGGGAGCATGAGGCAGGTTTTTGGGCTGAGTGGCCTACTCCTGTTTTATGTTTCTCATCAGAGAGCGATAAACACTGAGTGAACCTTTGGGTTCGATGGCGAGAGTGAAAAATATAGATTCCATCAGGAATCAGAGGACAAAAGAACATAGCTCTTTTATTCTGGGAACTGATGTAAGTGGCTTCCGTGATCTGGATCTATCACGATCAGTGTTAACTTAAATATCAGACAATGTGGAAGCAATCAATAGACTTCTACAAAATACCTTTGTCTTGTAAATCTACAGGGATTCATCAAGTTTTAACTGAGTTATAAAGTGCTAATACAAAGACCTTCAATTTTCAGATATGTTGACAAGGATTTGTTTCTCAGAATTTAAAATAAATTAATGACAAATTAGGCAGCTGGACACATTTAGTAATGGAAAGCAGAAGACAATGATAAATGAACATGGAATTTGCTGGGTTGGGATCTCATTTGACTGGGGAATTTCTGTAGGAGTCTCTTTCCGGCATCGTAAGATATACATGGTATGGAGAAAAATACACCTAGTAATAGTTTATATTGCTGATGACAGCGACGTGTAACTTGCTGATTTATGCATGGACAAATGATCATGTTCAGAGTGAGATGAATGGATGTTTATTGGCATGATTGGAAAAGAAGATACCTAGTGCCCAATCAATCCAAAATCATAATAAATGAGCATATTCCAATATTGAGATGTACTGCAAAAGTATTTTAAAACTTAATTTTATCTGTATAATTCACTAGTAAAACCAAACATGCAACGCCGAATGCAAAGTTGGTTGTCACCTTTTCAAAGGTCATTGAAAATTTCACAAGCATTGCAACGAATAAAGAGGCTGATCACACAATAGGAATATAAAAATGTCCAGGACCAAAAAAGCCTTTACCATCCATGATAGAAACCTAGAGCAGAGGACCAGGAGGAGGCCATTCAGTCCTTCTAGCTTGCTATGCCATTCAATATGGTGATGGCTGATAAACCAACACAATAACCTGTTCCCAGTTGTGCCCCATTTTCTTTGATCCCTTTAGCCTAAGAATTATATCTATCTCCTCTTAAAACATGCAATATTTTATACTCAACCACTTTCTGTGGTTGAGAATTTCACAGGCTGACCATTCTCTGAGTGAAGAAATCTCTTCTTTCCTCAGTTCAATATGACCTAACCTATATCCTTACGCTGTGTTCCTTGGTTCAGGCCTCTCTGGGCATCAGGAACCTCCTCCCTGCATTTACCCTGTTTAGTCCTGTTAGAATTTTATAGATTTTTGAGATTTCTCTCTCATTCTTCTTAACTCCAGTTAATGTAATCCGAACTGATCCAGTCTCTATACATACATCAGTCCTGCCATTCAAGAAATCAGTCTAGTAAACTTTTGTTGCACTCCCTCCATACTCAGAACACCCTGCCTCAGATACGATGACCAAAACACCAATGATGCTGATCCTGCACAATCTTTCATATCTGGATGTGCATTTGCTCGCTGAGTGGAAGGTTCGTTTTCAGATGTTTCATCACCATACTAGGTAACATCTTCAGTGAGCCTCTGGATGAAGCACAGGTGGTGTAGCCCACTTTCTATTTATATGGTTGGATTGCCTTGGGTTAGTGATATCATTTCCTATGGTGATGTCATTTCCTGTTCCTTTTCTCAGGGGGCTGGTAAATGGGATCCAAGTCAATGTGTTTGTTGATAGAGTTCCGGTTGGAATGCCATGTTCTAGGAATTCTTGTTCATGTCTCTGTTTGGCTTGTCCTAGGATTGATGTGTCGAAGTGGTGTCCTTCCTTACCTGTATATAAGGTTACAAGTGAGAGTGGGTCATGTCTTTTTGTGGCTAGTTGATGTTCATGTATCCTGGTGGCTAGTTTTCTGCTTGTTGTCCAATGTAGTGTTTGTTACAATTCTTGGCAAGGTATTTTGTAAATCACATTAGTTTTGCTTGTTGCCTGTATAGGGTCTTTAAAGTTTATTAGCTGCTGTTTTAGTGTGTTGGTTGGTTTGTGGGCTACCATGATGCCAAGGGATCCGAATAGTCTGGCTCAGGGATGGACAGGACTGGCAGCTTAATGTTCCAGGATACAAATGCTGTAGGAAGGATAGAAAGGGAGACAAGAGAGGAGGGGGAGTGGCATTTTTGATAAGGGATAGCATTACAGCTGTGCTGAGGGAGGATATTTCTGGAAATACATCCAGGGAAGTTATTTGGGTGGAACTGAGAAATAAGAAAGAGATGATCACCTTATTGGGATTTTATTATGGATCCCCTAATAGACAATGGGAAATTGAGAAACAAATTTGTAAGGAGATTTCAGTTATCTGTAAGGATAATAGGGTGGTTGTGGTAGGGGATTTTAACTTTCCAAACATTGACTGAGACTGACATAGTGTTAAGGATTTAGATGGAGAGGAATTTGTCAAAGGGTGTACAAGAAATCTGATTGAAGATTTGTAGCTCGGGTATCCGTTGTTGTGGTTCTGCTCGCCGAGCTGGAAGTTTTTGCTGCAAACGTTTCATTCCCTGGCTAGGGAACATCATCAGTGCTGTTGGAGCCTCGTGTGAAGCGCTGCTTTGATGTTTCTTCCGGTATTTATATTGGTTTGTTCTTGCCGCTTCCGGGTGTCAGTTTCAGCTGTAGTGGTTTGTATATGGTGTCCAGGTCAATGTGTCTGTTGATGGAGTTTGGGGATGAATGCCATGCTTTTAGGAATTCTCTGGCTGTTCTCTGTCTGGCTTGTCCTATGATAGTGGTGTTTTCCCAGTCAAATTCATGTTGCTGGTTGTCTGAGTGTATTGCTACTAGAGATAGCTGGTCGTGTCATTTTGTGGCTAGCTGATGTTCATGGATGCGGATTGTTAGCTGTCTTCCTGTTTGTCCTATATAGTGTTTTGTGCAGTCCTTGCATGGTATTTTGTAAACTACGTTTGTTTGGCTCATGCTGGGTATTGGGTCCTTTGTTCTAGTGAGTTGTTGTCTGAGCGTGGATGTTGGCTTGTGTGCTGTTATGAGTCCTAAGGGTCACAGTAGTCTGGCTGTCAGTTCTGAGGCGCTCCTGACGTATGGTAGAGTGGCTAGTCCTTTTGGTTGTGGCATGTCCTCGTTCCTCGCTCAGACAACAACTCACTAGAACAAAGGACCCAATACCCAGCATGAGCCAAACTAACGTAGTTTACAAAATACCATGCAAGGACTGCACAAAACACTATATAGGACAAACAGGAAGACAGCTAACAAACCGCATCCATGAACATCAGCTAGCCACAAAACGACACGACCAGCTATCTCTAGTAGCCATACACTCAGACAACCAGCAACATGAATTTGACTGGGAAAACACCACTATCATAGGACAAGCCAGACAGAGAACAGCCAGAGAATTCTTAGAAGCATGGCATTCATCCCCAAACTCCATCAACAGACACATTGACCTGGACACCATATACAAACCACTACAGCTGAAACTGACACCCAGAAGCGGCAAGAACATCCATCAACAGACACATCGACCTGGACCCCACATACAAATCACTGCAGCTGAAACTGACACCCAGAAGCGGCAAGAACAAACCAATATAAATACCGGAAGAAACATCAAAGCAGCGCTTCACACGAGGCTCCAACAGCACTGATGATGTTCCCTAGCCAGGGAACGAAACGTTTGCAGCAAAAACTTCCAGCTCGGCAAGCAGAACGACAACAAGGTGTACAAGAAAGTTTTCTGAGTCAGTATGTGGATGTACCAACTAGAGAAGGTGCACAACTTGACCTACTCTTGGGAAATAAGGCAGGGCAGGTGACTGTGGTGTCAGTGGGGGAGCACTTTGGGGCCAGTGACCATAATTCTATTAGTTTTAAAGTAGTAATGGAAAAGGATAGACCAGATCTAACAGTTGAAGTTCTAAATTGGAGGAAGGCTAAGAGGTATTAGGTAAAGGGATGGCTGGAAAATGGGAAACCTTCAAAGATGAGATAATGAGAGTCCAGAGACAGTATATTCCTGGTAGGATGAAAGGAAAGGCTGGTAGGTATAGGGAATGCTGGATGACTAGAGAAATTGAGGATTTGGTTAAGAAAAAGGAGGCATTTGTAACGTATAGACAGAAGAGATCGAGTCAATCCTTAGAAGAGTATAAAGTCATTAGGAGTATTCTTGAAGGAAATCAGGAGAGCAAAAAGGGGACATGTGACAGCTTTGGCAAATAGCCATCAAAGGAGAATCCAAAGGGTTTTTACAAATACATTAGGACATAAGGGTAACTGGGGAGCGAATAGGGCCTCTTAAACATCAGCAAGGCAGCCTTTGTGCAGAGCCACAGGAGATGGGGGAGATACTAAATGAGTATTTTGCATCAATGTTTACTGTGAAGAAGGACATGGAAGATATAGAATGTGAGGAGATAGATGATGACATCTTGAAAAATGTCCATATGCTGGATGTCTTGAAATGCAAAAAGGTGGCTAAATCCCCAGGACCTGATCAGGTGTACCCTCGAACTCTGTGGGAAGCTAGGGAAGTGATTGCTGGACACGTTTCTTAAATATTTGCATCATCGATAATCACAGGTGAGGTGCCAGAAGACTGGAGGTAGGCTAACAGTCACCATTATTTTAAAAAGGTGGTAAGGTCAAGCCAGGCAACTATTGACGGGTGAGCCTGATGTCGGTGGTGGGCAAGTTGTCGGAGGGAATCCTGAGGGACAGGATTTACAGATATATTTGGAAAGGCAAGGACTGATTAGGGACAGTCAGCAAGGCTTTGTGCGTGGGAAATCATGTCTCACAAACTTGATTGAGTTTTTTGAAAAAGTAACAAAGAGCATTGATGAGGGCAGAGTGGTGGATGTGATCTATATGGACTACTTTAGTAAGGTGTTCGACAAGATTCCCCATGGAGACTGGTTAGCAAGGTTAGATCTCACGGAATACAGGGAGAACTAGCCATTTGGATACAGAAGTGGCCCAAAGGTAGAAGACAGAGGGTGGTGGTGGAGGTTTGTTTTTTAGACTGGAGGCCTGTGACCAGTGGAGTGCCACAAGGATTGGTGCTGGTCCTCTACGTTTTGTCATTTGCATAAATGATTTGGATATGAACATAGGCAGTATACTTAGTAGTTTGCAAATGACACCAAAATTGGAGGTATAGTGGACAGCAAAGAAGGTTACCTCAGATTACAATAGGATCTTGATCAGATGGGCCAATGGGCTGAGAAGTGGCAGATGGAGTTTAATATAGATACATGCGAAGTGCTGCATTTTGGGAAAGCAAATCTTTAGCAGAACTTATACACTTAATGATAAGGTCCTAGGGAGTGTTGCTGAACAAAGAGACCTTGGAGTGCAGGCTTATAGCTCCTTGAAAGTAGAGTCAGAGGTAGATAGGATAGTGAAGAAGGTGTTTGGTATGCTTTCCTTTATTGGTCAGAGTTTTGAGTACAGGAGTTGGGAGGTCATGTTGTGGCTTTACAGGACATTGGTTAGGCCACTGTTAGAATATTGCATGCAATTCTGGTTTCCTTCCTATCGGAAAGATGTTGTGAAACTTGAAAGGGTTTGGAAAAAATTTACAAGATAGAACATAGAACAATACAGCACAGAACAGGCCCTTCGGCCCACGATGTTGTGCCGAACATCTATCCTAGATTAAGCACCCATCCATGTACCTATCCAATTGCCGCTTAAAGGTCGCCAATGATTCTGACTCTACCACTCCCACGGGCAGCGCATTCCATGCCCCCACCACTCTCTGGGTAAAGAACCCACCCCTGACATCTCCCCTATACCTTCCACCCTTCACCTTAAATTTATGTCCCCTTGTAACACTCTGTTGTACCCGGGGAAAAAGTTTCTGATTGTCTACTCTATCTATTCCTCTGATCATCTTATAAACCTCTATCAAGTCACCCCTCATCCTTCGCCGTTCCAACGAGAAAAGACCGAGAACTCTCAACCTATCCTCGTACGACCTATTCTCCATTCCAGGCAACATCCTGGTAAATCTTCTCTGCACCCTCTCCAAAGCTTCCACATCTTTCCTAAAGTGAGGCGACCAGAACTGCACACAGTACTCCAAATGTGGCCTAACCAAAGTCCTGTACAGCTGCAACATCACTTCACGACTCTTGAATTCAATCCCTCTGCTAATGAACGCTAATACAACATAGGCCTTCTTACAAGCTCTATCCACCTGAGTGGCAACTTTCAAAGATCTATGTACGTAGACCCCAAGATCCCTCTGTTCCTCCACCTGACTAAGAACCCTACCGTTAACCCTGTATTCCGCATTCTTATTTGTTCTTCCAAAATGGACAACCTCACACTTGGCAGGGTTGAACTCCATCTGCCACTCCTCAGCCCAGCTCTGCATCATATCTAAGTCCCTTTGCAGCTGACAACAGCCCTCCTCACTGTCCACAACTCCACCAATCTTCGTATCATCTGCAAATTTACTGACCCACCCTTCGACTCCCTCATCCAAGTCATTTATAAAAATTACAAACAGCAGAGGACCCAGAACTGATCCCTGCGGAACTCCACTTGTAACTGGGCTCCAGGCTGAATATTTATCATCTACTACCACTCTCTGACTTCGACCGGTTAGCCAGTTTTCTATCCAATTGGCCAAATTTCCCTCTATCCAATGCCTCCTGACTTTCCGCATAAGCCTACCATGGGGAACCTTATCAAATGCCTTACTAAAATCCATGTACACTACATCCACTGCTCTACCCTCATCCACATGCTTGGTCCCCTCCTCAAAGACTTCAATAAGACTTGTAAGGCAAGACCTACCCTTCACAAATCCGTGCTGGCTGTCCCTAATCAAGCAGTGTCCTTCCAGATACTCATAAATCCTATCCCTCAGTACCCTTTCCATTACTCTGCCTACCACAGAAGTAAGACTAACTGGCCTGTAATTCCCGGGGTTATTCCTATTCCCTTTTTTGAACAGGGGCACAACATTCGCTACTCTCCAGTCCCCTGGTACCAGGGTTGCTACCAGGTAGATGTTGCCAGGGTTGGTGGATCTGAGCTACAAGGAGAGACTGGGGCTGTTTTCTCTGGACCGTTGGAGGCTGAGGGGTGACCTTATAGAGGTTTACAAAATTATGAGGGGCGTGGATAGGATATATAGACAAAGTCTTTTCCCTGGGGTTGGGGAGCCCAGAACTAGAGGGCATAGGTTTAGGGTGAGAGGGGAAAGATATAAAAGAGACCTCAGGGTCAACTGTTTCACACAGAGGGTGGTATGTGCATGGAATGAGCTGCCAGAGGAAGTGGTGGAGGCGGGTACAATTGCAACATTTAAGAGGTATTTGAGTATATGAATAGGAAGGGTTTGGAGGGATATGGGCCAGGTGCTGGCAGGTGGGACTAGATTGGATTGGGATACCTGGTCGGGTTGGACCGAAGGGTCTGTTTCCATGCTGTACATCTCTATGATTCTATTTACAATGCATCTGAATGGGTATATGAATAAGAACGGTTGAGAGGGATATGGGCCACGTGCTGGAAAATGGGACTCGATTAGGTTGGGATATCTGGTCAGCATGGACGAGTTGGACCGAAGGGTCTGTTTCCTTGCTATACACCTCTATGGCTCTATGACTCTACTCAGATTTGGCAGCAGGTGTGGAGTGAAACAATTAACCATCAAGTCAAGTACTTTTCGTCATAACTGGGGAAAACTGAGGATGAAATAGTTTTTGAGTCGGGGTGGGTGGGACAAGGTCAAAAAGATCTCTGGTAGATATAATGAAGGGATATGATCCCAAACTTTCTTAAAACATTATGTGAATCTGTATTAATGCATCATGACTTTTAAACAAAAGGCACTGGTTACATAGCAGCAATCTTGCATCTATGAGGAAAGGGATCTTAGGTAGTAGCATACAATGTGATGAATGTTCAGAGAGATCACAGGGCCCAGTTTGAGAATATGATAAGACTATTGCATGTTTGAACTAAGAAAATTTGATTTACCTGAAAACAACAAACCCACCAACACTCTCAAACAAAAACTAACAAACTTAAAAGACCCGTAGATAAAACCAACGTCATCTACAAAATTCCATGCAAGGACTGCCACCAACACTACGTAGGACAAACAGGAAGAAAGTTAGCCACCAGGATACACGAACACCAGCTAGCCACAAAAAGACACAACCCTCTCTCCCTCGTAGCCCTACACACGGAGGGAAAAAAAACCCATCATTTTGACTGGGACAACACATCTATCCTGGGACAGGGCTAAGCAAAGACATGCCAGAGAATTCCTAGAGGTCTGGCACTCCACCCGCAACGCCATAAACAAGCACATAGATCTATATGCCATCTATCAACCCCTCAGAAAACGAACAGGAAATGACATCACCACAAACCCCAGGAACCCGATCCAGGAGTACAATATAAATAGAAAGCAGGAGACAACAGCTTCGCTTCACTTGGAGATCGCCACTGATGATGTTACCCAGCCAGGTAATGAAACGTCTGGATATCAAACCTACAGCTCAGCGAGCAAGCCTACACCCTAAACAACAGCCTATTGCCCCCTCTCTCTTTTCTTCCAATTCCTCTCAGCAAAGTTTATCAGCTTAAAGCCCACCAGAAGTTATCTTTACTGCTTGTGGAGAATTCTTGGGATAGATATCTTGGAATCTATGCCATTGTCTGAAGCAAAGGGGTGTTAGTTTCATGGCAGGTATTTGTCATAACTCGAAGTATTGTTTTTCACACTATCTTCCACTTCCCACCTCATTAAGTATGCAATCAGCCTCTTTGGCAGCTTTCTTTCGTAATTGTGACAGGAGAGGTTAAACTTCCTTTGGTGACAGGACCTTCTAGTGTACAAACCATGTCTAAAGCCCAGCTGCACATCACTTCAGGTGTTACAAGCCAGCACCTACCTCACACCCTATCCTCTTAGGAAATCAAAATGTTTCAGAGAGGGGAGTTATCAGCCTGTTTTCCAGATATGTACTTGGAGGTGGATGGAGTACCCAAGAGGGAAGGTCATCGTCTACCTTGATGATTACCAGAGGAGTCTAAAGGACCAAACACAGCTGACTGGAACACAGACAGTGGCTTAGTTCAGTGCTGTCTCCAGACTCAGAAGGAATGTGCAGCAGCATGGGAAAAAGATCAATGATTCTGTGGGTCTCCTGCATCTTTGCCGCATCATCAAGACCCCCATGGTTGAAACTCCTCATTATGATGCTGCTGTACACCCCCTGAAGGATTATCCAGGCTCTGGGTTTCCAGGTGTATGCATTTCTCACCCATCTGTATGGATATCATTAATGCAGTCGCCATAGAAACACAATAACTTTTATGTATGGATCTATTGGGGTATCAGGAACAAAGCAGTTCCAATTTGATTTCAGAAAAGTAGCACCATCTCCCTGAGGGGAAAAATAAACTTACTCCAGCCACTCTGGTGTGATTGCAAGTATTTTTCATGTTGACTGCGCACTTGTGTTTTTGTTGAGAAGGGAGGGAAACTCAAGTTTTGTGTCATGGACTGGGCTGTTAGAGGCTCAGCCTCTTGGTTTAGGTAACCACCAACTCCCTCCAAACATTGACACTCCTTTCCTATCAACCATGTCAGATTTGATCTTCACTACATTCCCACCCAATTCCCTTTTATTTAACTGCTCATCACTCGACATTACTCCAAGGCCCAGGCACACAGCTTAATTATGCCCGACTGAGATATGCAATGACCCCCATTGATGTCAGGGTGGCAATGACACTTGATTACACCTCCTCCTTAGTACCCTTTGCCTTCTCATGTTCTATTAACTGCCACGTTTATATGTTCAATTTATGCCCTTTACAATTAATATCTTCCCTGCATCTCAGCCTGCTGCCTCCAATTTGCACAATCTGACATTCCCAGTATCCCCACCACACTCTGACCCCTGATAAACCCTACCCTTCCAACTTCCAATGTATAAACCCTCTGAACTGACTGTGCTTCCTCACACCAATTGACCATGTGCAAATGTTGACAAGTAGCAAGTAACATTCGAGCCACACAAGTGTCAGGCAAGGAACATCTTCAACATGACAGAATCTAACTAATCAATATCCCCTTACATTCATTGTTAAATCCTCTACTGTCAAAATCCTCTTGGTTACCATTGACTAGAAACTGAACTGGACCAGCTATTTAATTATGATGGCTATAAGAGAAGGTCAGAGGTTTGGAAAACTGCAGTGGGTAACTCATTCCTGACTCCCTAAAGCCTTGTTCACCATTTAGAAGGCACAAGTCAGGAGTGTGCTAGATTAGTCCACACTTACCTGGATGAGTACAGTTCCAATACCATTCAAAAGCTTTACACCACCAGAGATAAAGTAACCCATTTGATTGGCATCACATCAATAAACATTCAATCCCAACCATCACCAATGCTCTGTAACAGCAGTGTGTACCATCTACAAAATACACTGCAGAAATTCACCTAAACTCTTTAGCAGCACCTTCTAAACCCATGACCACGGCCATTTGAAAGGACCAGGTCAGCAGATATGTGGGAACACCAGCATCTGCAAGTTCTCTCCATGCCACTCACCCTTCTGACTTGGAAATATACTACCATTCCTTAGTACTCCCTCCCCAACACTATTGTGGATCTACCCACAACAAATGGACTCCTTCAGATTAAGAAGGCAGCTCATCATTTTCTCAAGGGTACCAGCCAGTGAAGTCCATATCCCTAATATGCTATGACACAGGGGTAGTAAGCCAGACCAATCAGCCTCGCTATCACTGGATTCACAACACAGTGAAATTAAAATATTCAATGACTGTCTAAAGTACCTAATTATTCCTAACCAGAGTTTATGAATAGATCTGGGACACCAAATTTATAACTTAAAGAAAAAATACCAATTTATTATTAATAATGTAACTAACACAGATAAACAACAAGGTCATCAAATTCATATCTATGATCTAAAACCCAAGCTTCTTTGATCATAATCCCACTCTCACAGAGATGGACAGACATAGTTAAGGGATAAATTAGAAAGAGAAAATAAAATAATTGTAATTTTCTAGTTCGAGAACAGGAGAAAAACTAGTGTGAGAACAAAGCAAAGCAACAGTCTCTGAAAACTTGCAAAAATTACACTGCCTCCTACCGAAACCCAGTTGGAATTGGCTCTCTTTTTAACATCCAACCAGCTGCCAGCTCTGAGCATAGCAACGACTTAGTGTCGATTTGTCTACCATGTCCTTAGGTTGGTAATTAAACTGCTATTTTCCTGGCCAGTTCCCAAAAGAAAATATCAGTCTTTGTTTTCTCCACTTTTTAAAACAAGCTGCTGTTCAGTCTTCAATTCTTAACTTCATCTCACTGTTCCAAACCAAAAAAAGAAAAACAGTAGTGGTCTCTTAGAAGCACAGCTATAATGCACATTCCTTAAATGTGAATTGGCTATAACGCGATTGAAGAACTTATACCATTATTTGTAGAACACAAACTTTCCTTGCCTGTATTGACTATAATGCAATTCTGGTCCCATTGGTTTAAATGGTGCTGCTATTAGGTGATTTTCTTATAACATGGCATTGCACGGGAATGAAGCTATCGCATTATATCAGAACAGACTATATACACAAAGGAATTTATCATCGGAAAATAGTACTTTTCTGTAGTAGTTAGAAGCCAATAATAGTAAACAATATATTTATTTTATGGAACATGAATGAGAACAGTTTCTCAGGAAAAGAATCTATAGATTATCCATAGTGCTGATAGTTACCATTCTTCATGTTTTAAATGTCAGGACAGTTTAGAAAGCTCTTAGACCCTGCAATTTCCCTCTTGTTCCATCTCAGTTCTAATTCTGAGATCTCCCTCCTGACTACTCTGAGACCCTGCAATCTCTTTGAGATCTCTCCTTACCCTCCCTCATACCCTCCATCCCAATACCATTGCATTCTAAGGCATTCCTCTCCAGTTCCTTAGGAATGGAGTGTCCCTCTGCCAATGATCGCAGATCTTGTGTCAGTGTTCCTTCCTCTCCAATGTAGAAGTTGAGTATTGAAACCTCTCTCTTATTTGCTGCAAGATTTTGAAGTTCACTTCTTATGGTTCTCCAATGCAAATATATCAATGCCCCTGCTATTGCTACTCAATGTAACACCCTTGACCCCATTATAACCTCTAAGCCACTCTGAGCAACGTTACAAGAGATCTGCTAATAAATGTATACAGAGGAGAAGAGATAGACAAAGTCTAAATTTTGAAATTTCATCTTAGTATACTTGTGCCTATTTCTTCTTGCCAAAAATCACTGAAGGAAAGAGATAAGATGAGCAATTGTAATCTTGGCAATGGATGGTTTTACAGTTGCCTATTGTTGCTGGCTATTGTCAGAAAATAGTCGAAATTCTCAGCAGGTCTCACACATCTATGAAGAGAATGCCACATGTAATTAATATCCTTTCATCAGTTTTGAGGAAAGTTACAAATATATAGGATTTGAGCAATGGTTGAGTTGGACAAGGTCAAAAGGAAGCTCTGAAATACGTTGGGAAGAAGGGTAAGATTGAATGACGGAAGAGTTAATTTTTACAGATGCAAAGGAAACGGTGTTTGGGTGAGAAACAAAAACATGAGTGAGCCTTGAGCAGGTGAGCTGCTGGCTACAAGTTTCGATTTTTCCCTCGTTTTGGTGTTCAGACTAATCACAATGCAACCAGCTATTCAAGACCATAGACCATGATAAATAGGAAGGAGCAGGATTCAATAGGGTCATAGCTGATCCGACATTCTTCACATTCACTTTCCTGCCTTTCCTCATAACCCTTGATTCTCCTAATGATCAAGAGTCTATCTATCTCAGCCTAAATACATAATTGCACATTATACTGGATAATTTATAATACACTTCCAAACGTAGTGTTTCTTGTGTTTTGCAATGTATAATTTTCACATTGTCTCGGTTATATCACACAAAGTAATCATATGTTAAAAATCACACAACACCAGGTTATAGTCCAACAGATTTATTTGGAACCACTAGCTTTCAGAGTGCTGTTCCTTCATCAGGTGGTTGTGGAGTATAAGCTTATGTGTTGTGTGATTTTTAACATTGTACATCCCAGTCCAACACCAGCACCTCTAAATCACAGTCATGTTTGTTGGGTTAACAGAAATCTTTGGCTTTAGGAAAATTTTCAGTAAGTTTTCACCAGGTGGAAAAACTTCCATTTTGTTTGAATTTCTTTCAGGCCAAATCATTGATCCCATGTTTGTTTAGGTAGATATATTCTTTACTTCACAATTTCAAAATCTGGCAATTATTAGGGGTCAGATGCAATTGAAACAGTGCTTAGTTACATCATCTAATATTCTTAAGGCTTCTGTGACATAGTGATAGTGTCCCAGAAAGCCAGGTTCAAATTGTCCCGTTCCAGAGGTGTGGCATAATAACTGACCAGGTTTATGAAAAATATCTGCCCCTCTGCTTGAATTTCATTCCTCTTTAAATGAAGATGTATAAAACTTGACAAATTCCATAGTTGCAAATATAAAAATAATTATTTAGTTGTTTGTTTGGAATTTTAATCTATTGAGATTAGATTAAAAATTGCATTGCTACAAGACAATAAGTATGTTGTGGTTCTGTTCGACAAGCTGGGAATTTGTCTAGGTGACATCCTCAGTGCTTGGGAGCCTGCTGTGAAGCGCTTCTGTGATCTTTCCTCTGGCATTATAGCAGTTTGTCTCTGCCGCTTCCAGTTGTCGGTTCCAGCTGTCCGTTGCAGTGGCCGGTATATTGGGTCCAGGTCGATGTGCCTATTGATTGAATCTGTGGACGAGTGCCATGCCTCTAGGAATTCCCTGGCTGTTCTCAGTTTGGCTTGTCCTATAATAGTAGTGTTGTCCCAGTTGAACTCATGTTGCTTGTCATCTGCGTGTGTGGCTACTAAGGGTAGCTGGTCATGTCGTTTCGTGGTAAGTTGGTGTTCATGGATGCGGACCGTTAGCTGTCTTCCTGTTTGTCCTATGTAGTGTTTTGTGTAGTCCTTGCATGGGATTTTGTACACTACATTGGTTTTGCTTCTCACAAACTTTGAAGAGAATAAGTATATTGAAAAGTATTTGTATTTATTATTCCATTATTTGATTTATAAATACTTGGCAGAATCTACGGTTCTGGTAGATATTATCAAGTGTTGGAATTTTATGGTCTAAAGCATGTCACTATTATATTCACTTCTTAGTGTGAAAAATGTGGAAAATTTGTGCAAATGCTTGCAGAGAAAAAATGATCTTAGTCTCACAAATGCATGGAATGTGTATATTTTCTCCAGTGCATATATCAGCCATTTAACATGGCTGTATGAAAGGTGGGGAAATCTGCTACATGGTGAATAAAGACAAAGTTAGCAAGAATAAAATATCTTCTTGAAATTTTCCCAAAACATCAATTGCATATGAGTGAAATCCTAACTCACTGAAGTCAAGATTTTACTAGTTGTTCCAGCTGAATAGCTACTAGAACTAGGGGGAGGCAATGGCCTAGTGGTATTATTGGACTGTTAATCCAGAGACACAGGTAATGTTCTGGGGACATGGGTTTGAATCCAACCACGATAGTTGGTGGAATTTGAATTTAATTTTTATAAATCTCGAATTAACCTAATGATGACTATTGTTGATTATTGAAAAAGCCCAACTGGTTCACTAATTTCCTTTGGGTAGGAAACTGTCATCCCTACCTGATTTGGCCTATTTGTGACTCAGTCCTACAGCAATATGGTTGACTCTTAACTGCCCTCTGGGCAATCAGGGATAGGCAGTAAATGCTGGCCTAGCTAGTGACACCCTCATGCAATCAATGAATGAATAAATAAAGAACAATACAAAAGGCCACACGTAACTGGCTCAATTGCTGGAATGTTTTGAAAAGTGAAAATTAACTTGGGCATAATTAAAGCATGTATTCAGTTTAGTAAATAAGCAACAGTTTTAACAAGCTGGAACAGAACTCAGTATAAATTGGAATGAAACCGATATGTTAATAAAAAAAATTATGTTGGAAGCACTCAGCAGCTCTAGCAGTATCTATGGAGACAAAAAGAGCTAACTCTTCATTAGAACTCAGAATGTTAATAGATTGTCTTGTCCACAGGTAATTGAGCCTCTTCACTGGCAGCAGTGAACAACGAGGGATCAGTGACAGCAACCTTAGAAGAACAGCCTAAGGATTATACAATGGACTAGAGCGAGTGATTTTTTTTTACTTTTCATTTATATTCAAGATAGCCAAGTAACAAGATCCATCCATGTTATTTTATAATAGGTAACATTTGTTAAAATAAAATATTCTCTGGAAAAAGAAATGGCACGTGAACACTTTTTAAGTATATGATTTTAGAGAAACAAATTTTAAAACTCATCTATACAAAGCTTGTGAATGTCGAAGTGTGATACAGCTGCTAGATCAAGGGACAAAATAAACAGTTTTGATGTCAATTGACTTTGAATGATAACATTTGTTCCCATGTCAATGAGATATTTTAATGATGGGTATATTGCTGAGCACACTCCAAAAGCCAGATATCTGTAATATTATTATACTGAATAAATGATATCACACTGCAGCTTGCATTGGATGTGATATTTTACATTAAGTAATTTGCAAATCATAGTACAGCTATAAATGTCTCTCTAGTATGCCAAATAAATCATGCAAAAGTGTTTGACTCAGCATCGGGATTAACTTGGGGAGATGGAAATGTTTCAGGTATTGATACAATCTTTGGCCACGCAGGCATTAAGAAATAGTTTAAAAGTCCTAACACGGATCTGAATTTGCTTTAAGAAAACCATGCATCTTTTGCTATCATGACCAAGTGTTTTTTCCCTCTAGTCTCCAACTTCAATTATGAATGGTTATTCTAAACTACAAAGTAACTGGGCTAATCACGACTAAAATATTTTGTTTTTGAGACAATCCCTCAAATTAGGTGTAAAATAGAACCATTTGCAATCTGGTGAGGCAAAATATGGATTTGATAATATAATAACATTATATTTATTAGTATTTTTTCTATTATACCGACATTACTCTTTGTGATAAACTATTATAGCACCATTCATTAACTTTTTGACTTAATCATAATCTGGGTTTGGCTATGCAGGGCAGATGACAGGAGAGGAGGTCTTTTCCAGCGTTATTTCATAGGTTTTCATATTCAAATCACAATTTATATTGATGCACAAGTGAAGGTGACAAGAGTATAGAAAATTCCAGATTGTTCATATTCTTTGCCAAATTGAGACTATTATGGATTTTAGATTAAAATGCTTCTTGATCACTAAAAAAAATACACAGAATATTGATAGCATCAACTTGGTTTGAAGTTAAAAATATATTATTGGTAAAGATATTTTTAAGGTGAGATATTATTGTTTATAAAGAAATCTTTAAAATGTGACATTTGGAGAAAGTTACTTTGCCAGGTTTATCAAACAAAAATTGGATTAGTTGACTGGAAAGAGCATTACTACAAAAAGAGATTCTAACATTTGTTTTTTAAAATGTATTGAAAGTTAAGGAATATTAAAGTATACACCAAAAAGATTTACCACATCTAAATTGAGTCACATTTTGAAGCTGTAAAGTTGGAGAACATAATTAATTATAACATCTGAATTTGTATAAGAACATCTGAAATAGATGCAGTAAATGCTAAAATTACAAAAGCATCAGATAAAAATGACAAAATCCATTGCATTGTTGTCATCTATAGCTCCCTAATACTTTGTCATCTTTACCTCGTTTCTCACTACATAGTTGACTCTTATTGTCCTCTCTGTGGTCTAGCAAGGCTTCAGTTGTAGAAAGGAGAAAGCCAAAGCCAAGACAAAGAGGATTGAACCTTGCCATTCTCACTCAAATCTCAAGAACAAATAAATTAAGCTTGTCCACATTAACTGGTTGTGTGGGAAAAGAAAATATATCAAAAAAGAGGAAAATTAATTGATGATATAATGAAAATAAATTATATTCATTCTCATAAGTAACTAAGTTTGTCTGATTTTTTTGAATCAGTACCAATACTAGTTTAACATAAAGTAGCAGGAGTTTGGAGCATATAAAGTGTAGAGATCTGTGAGTTCCTGCATCTTTATGAAGGAACTCAAAAATGTGAGAGAAGAAATTAATTAGGAATATCTATTTTGCAAATTAAAACTTACAAGCTTCATAATGACATGAAAGAAGCAGTGTATTGAAAGGAAAGTTTGGATTCGAGTAACATAACATTAAGTGAATTCAATACTGCAAGGCTTCTCAACTGTGATAATATACAGCTATAGTATCTGGAAGTTTTTCTAGGCTTATTTTTTGAAAACAAAAACAGTCATCAAATTTAACATCAAATAAAACAGATACTGCATAATAATTAGTTTTTTTCCCAAAAATATACTTTATTCTTAATTTTTGTATAATTACAAAAGAAATTTCAACTTGAATCTTATGCGATTTGCAATAATCTTTAATTTGCCCCCATACAATTGTTCTATTCAATATGATAGAATAGATTTTAATATTTATAAACTGCCTTCCACATCAGGTATACCAATTCAGATTGGAAATTTCAGGAAGTGCAGAGAAAGAAAGAAGCATATGTTAGGTGTAGACAGCAGAGATCGCATGAATCCTGAGAGGATATAAAAGCAGTAGGAGTATACTTAAGAGGGAAATCAGGAGGGCAAAAAGGGGACATGAGATAGCATTGGAAAATAGGACTAAGGAGAACCCAAAGGGCTTTTAAATATGTTAAGGGCAAATGGGTAACTAGGGAGAGAATAGGGCCCCTCAAAGATCAGCATGGCTGCCTATGTGTGGAACTACAGGAGATGGGGGAGATACTAAATGAGTATTTTGCATGAGTGTTTACTGTGGAGAAGGATAGGGAATATATAGGATCTGGGCAAATAGATGGTGATACCTTGAAAAATGTCCATATTACAGGAGAGAAGGTAATAGATGTCTTTAAATGCATTAAGGTGGATAAATCCCCAGGACCTTATCAGGTGTACCATAGAACCCTGGGGGAAGTAGGGAAGTGATTTCTGGGCTCCTTGCTGAGATATTTGCAGCATCAATAGTCACAGGTGAGGTGCTGGAAGATGAAGGTTGGCTAACATGATGCCACTATTTAAGAAATGTAGTGAGCAAAAGCCACGGAACTATTTACAGGTAAGCCTGACATCTGTGATAGGCAAGTTGTTAGAGGGAATCCTGAGGGACAGGATTTACATGTACTTGGAAAGGCAAGGATTGATGAGGGATAGTCAACATGGCTTTGTGCGTGGGGATTCATGTGTCTCATTAACTTGATTGAATATTTTGAAGTAACAGAGGATTGATGAGAGCAGAGTGGTGGATGTGATCTATGTAGATTTCAGTAAAGCGTTCAACAAGGTTCCTCATGGTAGACTGTTTAGCAAGGTTATATCACATGGAATACTGGTAGAAGACAGAGGTTGATGGTGCAGGGTTGCCTTTCAGATTGGAGGCCTGTGACCAGTGGTGTACCAAAATGCTTTTTTGTCGTTTATATAAATGATTTGGATGTGAACATAGGAGGTTCGGTTCGCAAGTTTGCAGATGACACCAAAATTTAAAGTGTAATGGACAGCGAAGAAGGTTACCTCAGAGTACAATGGGATCTTGATATCAGATGGGCCAATGGGCCGAGGAGTGGCAGATGGAGTTTAATTTGGAAAGGCAAATCAGAGCAGGACTTATACACAGTGGTAAGGTCCTGGGGAGTGTTGCTGAACAAAGAGACCTTGGAGTGCAGGTTCATAGCTCCTTGAAAATCGTGTCCGAGGTAGATAGGATAGTGAAGAAGGTGTTTGGTATTCTTTCCTTTATTGGTCAGAGCATTGAGTATAAGAGATTGGAGGTCATATTGCAGCTGTATACGACATTAGTTAGGCCATCTTTGGAATATTGTGCGTAATTCTGGTCTCCCTCCCATCGGAAGAATGTTGTGAAACTTGAAAGAAGGGTTCAGAAAAGATTTACAATGATATTGCCAGGGTTGGAGGATTTTAGCTATAGGGAGATACTGAACAGGCTGGGGCTGTTTTCCCTGGAGCATTGGAGGCTGAGGGGTGACCACACAGAGGTTTAAAAGATCATGAGGGGCATGGATAGGATAAATAGATAAGTTCTTTTCCCTGGGGTGAGGGAATCCAGAACAAGAGGGCATAGGTTTAGGGTGAGAGGGGAACAATTTAAAAGGGACCTAAGAGGCAACATTTTCACACAGAAGGTGGTGTGTGTATGGAATGAGCTGTCAGAGGGAGTGGTGGAGCCTGATACAATTGCAACATTTCAAAGGCATCTGGATGTGTATATGAATAGGAAGGGTTCAGAGGGATATGGGCCAAGTGTTGGCAAATGGGACCAGATTAGTTTAGGATATCTGGTTGGTATGGCCAAGTTGGACTGAAAGGTTTGTTTCATGCTGTATATCTCTATGACTCTATGTGAAATATTCCTCTGTGCACTGTGTGATATTCTGATGTCCCTTAGTATATTTTCAACAAATTTTTCAACAAATTGTTATACAATGTACATTCTTTGCAAGACACATAGCCTGAAGGGGTTCTACAGTTTCCAGCCACAGTGTACTATGGTTTAAAAGGCTTATGCAATGACCTTTTCCATTGCACATCTTCAGCGACTGCTCTAAATTAGTGTGTCCCTCAGCATGCAGTTCTGGACTTTTGAATTTTCCCGTCTGCAACACTCAATTGAGGACAACTTCTTGCACTTAAAGACCAGCAATTTCTGTGTCAACCATAGAACTGAATTGATGGTCCTCCACTGCAGCTAATGCTTTTTCATTCTGCATTCCTGGGGATAGCTTATTGAGCCTAATCCTGTCTCACAGAGCTGCTTGGTATGAACCTAGGCAAAAACTACTGCATCTCTCTCCAGACCTTCTTTGTAAAAGTGCATTCCATAAGGAGATGAACACCAATCTCTTTCCCACCACAGGTGCCTTGAGGTTAATATGTGTACAGGGTGGACTCTGGGTATGTAGGAAAGATCTGGCAGGAAAAGCCTTTCTTAATTTCAGCCAAGCTTTTAATGATGAGGACTGGAACTCAACTGTCAACATTCTTCAATTGTCTCCAAATGTCATTTATAATTTCCTTCTTAATAACACTGTGGGTGTACTCCTATCATTTGAACTGCAGTAGTTCAACAGTGGGGCTCTGTACCATGTTTGCAAGGGCAATTAGGAATGGACAACAAATTCTGGCCTTGTTAGAGGCACGCATATTCCATGGAATTTAGTAAAAGACTTTTGGGAAACTCTTCTGTACTTATGGACATGAATAATTGCTTATCAGAGTCTCTCAATTTTAGTCTCTCCATCACAATCTTCCATCTTTCTCTCTATTCTTATAATGGCCATTACCTCTATAATATCTCTTATTTTGTTTCGTTTAACTGTCAATGAAGCATGCCAAAGGATCTTCGTCTCAATTTCCTTGCTACAATGAAATTCCATGATATCTTATTCTAAACCAATCTTTCCCAAGATCCTAAACTGTGAACTTTTTTTCACATTCTTCTCAAATGTTGACATTGCTTGATGATGACAGAGACTTCTCATTTTGATCTGTCCAGGGTTTGTTTCCCATGCAAAACAATTCAACTTAAAGGTTCTTGGATTAACTCTATATTTGAGTGCAGACATGTGATGGTATGGATTTCCATGCTCAGTCAACAGCAGAAAATTAACTACAGTAAGCGAGAATCCTCCATATGAACCAAACAGCTGACACAGCAAATTAGCAAGTTTTTGATACAAGGTATGCTGCACTTTTTAAGAGCTTCTTTTTGAGTGATTTTATTTGGTTAGTTTACTTGCAGCTGATTTTCAGCAGTGAAGGTGCAACATGTTTAATTACTTTGTGTGATACCAGTTGTTTGTCTTTGTCAGGACATTTCCTGGTAGACTTTGATCTTTTATTTTTGACAATCTTGAATGTCTGGGGTGAGCCTGTCAATGCTAAGCTTGCTTTTTGCTCGGTGGTGGGCAACTTCATCATCCACTTGGTATTATTGCAGAGAATACTCCAAAGATAAAAATCATATTACACCAAGTTATAGACCAACAGGTTTATTCAGAAGTACAAGCTTTTGGAGCACTGCTACTTCGTCAGGTAGTTAGTGGGGCAGGATCATAGGACACAGAAGTTATAGCAAAAGATCAAAGTGTCATACAACTGATGTGATGTATTGAACAAACCTAGATTGCTGTTAAGTCTTTAACACTTAGAATGGGTTGCAGGTTTCAATGTATACTCCAAAGGTAGCATTGTGACATTGGGATCTTGGGCTTTGTAGCTAGGAGTAAATCAGCATGAATTATCTGCCTTTTTCCAATTCATTGTAAGGCTGAGATTATCTGAAGCTTGTGAAAAGCAGTCAACCTGGAACTTTCAGTGTGCACCATGAGAACACCATAACTGTAAAACAAGTGTTCACTTTGTAGCTATTCTGTAACCTTTGTGCAAGACTTCAGTCTTTGTAAATTGGAAAGATTCCATTTGTCTTGAAAATATGTACTTCTATTTTTAGCTTTGAGTGAACAATAGAGTATGACCAAAAAGCAGATAGCAAATGGGACTGGGGCCATGACAAAATCTTACTTAGTGGCATTGATGCCAGGAATGCCATCTGATGAAGCACCATTGGTTGCCATGAAATTGGCACATGACCCTGACCATCTTTTCTGTGCAATGATATTGTTCACTATTGTCTACAGGCCTTCATGGTTCATCATACTGAAGGATTTGATTAAGGCAATGAACACCATGTTTCGTCCTTATTCTGTTGGAAGGACTTCTTTTGAATTTGATATGTCACAAAGAGGCAGTTTGTGTGGGCAATAAATGCATACTTAAGGGCTTCATCCTGCAACTATCAGCAGCAGGCAAGTCCTCACCATGTAGGATGCCAAAAAGCAAATCACATGCATGCTTTCAGAGGATACCCTTCATTCATAAGCAGTTAGTTTAAGGATCCTCCCACTGGAAACTGGGAAATCCTGCTTAGAGCTATCTTCCTTTTCTGCAGGCCGTCCCTAACTTCACCGTGAATGGACTTAATGGACAGAAGTGGGTACTGCAGATGCTGGAGATTAGAATGAAGATTAGAGTGGTGCTGGAAAAGCACAGCAGGTCAGGCAGCATCCGAGGAGGAGGAAAATCGACATTTTGGGCAAAAGCCCTTCATCAGCAAGCTAGTGCTTCTAAATAAACCTGTTGGACTATAACCTAGTCATGTGTGATTTTTAACTTTGTACACCCCAGTACAACACCAGCACCTCCAAATCATCATATAATAGTTTGGCTATGGCTTTGTTGTTATTAAACCCATCTTGGTGCTTCCATTTGATGAATCCAAGGATCTTTGATATCGTGCTGAGTAACACCATTTATCGCTACCTCCTCATCCAGGTTCCAAGCTTCCTGATGAAGAGCTTTTGCCCGAAATGTCGATTTTCCTGCTCCTCAGATGCTGCCTGACCTGCGCTGCTTTTCCAGCATTACTCTTATCTTGACTTAATTTAATGGCCTTCCTGCAGGAAAGTGGCACAGGATAGTTTACAGGCTGGTGGATAAGGCCACCATTATTTCCATGAAATACCATCCTATAATTCTGGGCACACGGTATATGGAATGTGAGTGACAATGCTGTTGAAATAACCTTTATGAGAATTCTTCCTGCAATGAAGAAAAGTGAAATACCACAATGGTTGTTGCTGATAGACTTGCTTCCATTTCATTTGGACAGGCAAGTTATGGAATCATCTTTGTCCTTATTCTGTTTGAGTGGAAGTCACTAATGCTGATCATTTGAACTCCTTCTTAGTTGAACGCTTCAGATGGAATGCTATTGGCTCCCCAAGACTTACACATAGACAGTCACCTCACGGCCTTGGTCATTTCAGCTCATGATGGATTTATGGTAAACTTGGTACAGAATGTGATGAAGTTGAAATGATTCAATAAAATTGTTGCATTCTTGATTCAGGAAATTGTTAAAATAGTCTGCTTAAGAGAGAGAATTTTATTCCTGTTAGGTAGGAGCTAATTGCCATCTACTGACTGGACAGGTGTTGTACCATTCATTTTGGAGTCATAAACAGAGCAGAGAACTTCATGGAGAGTTTTCAGATCATGCTTTTGACAGTTTCCTGAAGTTCTACATCTGCATTCTCCCACCATCAGTTCATCTTTCTTAACTTAGCTTGTGTTTTTGATGCTGTCATTTTGTGTTGGCGATTTTTTTTGTGTCAGAAATGAAGGATCTGTGAGCATTGTGTACATTTATAATGGTTAAAAATCACACAAGATCAGGTTATATTCCAACAGGTTTATTTGGAAGCACTAGCTTTTGGAGGGCTGCCTCTTCATCAGCTGACAGCCATCTGATGAAGGAGCAGCGGTCCGAAAGCTAGTGCTTCCAAATAAATGTGTTGAACAATAACCTGGTCTTGTGTGATTTTTAACTTTGTACACCCCAGTCCAACACTGGCACTTCCAAATCATCATATAATGTTTGGCTATGGCTTGGTCATTGTTGTTGAACCCATCTTGGTGCTTCCATTTGATGAATCCAAGGATCTTTGATATTGTGCTGAGTAACATTATTTATCGCTACCTCCTTATCCAGATTCCAATCTGTTCAGTTGCTCTGGATCAATACCATTCTGCAGTTGATGGTGGGGAAGTGTAAGCAATAGGTGGAGATGAAGCCTAGAGGGGCGGCATGGTGGCTCAGTGGTTAGCACTGCTGCCTCACAGCACCAGGGTCCCAGGTTCGATTCCAGCCTCGGGTGACTGTCTGTGTGGAGTAAGCACATTCTCCCTGTGTCTGCATGAGTTTCCTCCAGGTGCTCCTGTTTCCTCCCATTATGCAAACATATGCAAGTCAGGTGAATTGACCATGATAATTGCCCATAGTATTAGGTGCAATGGGGGGTGGATGGGTTACCCTTCGGAGGGTTGGTGTGGACTGGTTGGACTGAAGGACCTGTTTCCATACTGTAGGGAACCTAATATAATTTAAAGCACTTAGATAGACAAAGGAATGGGTAAAGGACAAGCTGGGGGAATCAATAGCTGCTAATGGGGAGCTGAAAATGGGCTGGTTGTGGTAGCAGTCCATGTGATGATAAGGCTTGGTGTGTGGGGTTGGGGTAAGGACATGAGAAGATGCTCAAGCCCTAAAATTATTGAACACAATATTGAGCTCTGAAGGCTGCAGAGTGAAAAATGAGGTGCTGTTCTTCCAGCTTGCATTGAGCTTCACTGGAACATTGCAGCAAGCCCGAGACAAGAGATATTGGCTAGGGAGTACGGTGGCTCAAGGTAATTTTTGCAGACAGAACATAAGTGTTCTGCAAAGTGGTTGCCCAGCCTACGCTTTGTATCTCCAATGAGATCACAGAATGAGCAGCAAATACAGTAGACTACATTGAGTGAAGGGCAGGCAAATCACTGCTTCACCTGGAAGGTGTATGTGGGACCCTGGACAGTGAGGAGGGAGGAAGTAAACCTTATGCAATTGCATGAGTAGAAAGGTGTTGGGAGTGAAGGAGAAGCGGACCAAGTTGTCCCAAAGTTAACAGTCCCTGCAGAAGGCTGACAATGCAGGGAGGGGGATATATATATATGTCTGGTGGTTGTATCCCATCAGAGGTGGCAGAAATGGCAGCTAATGATCCATCGGATGTTGCTCCTGATGAGGGGCTTTTGCCCGAAACGTCGATTTTCCTGCTCCTCAGATGCTGCCTAACCTGCTGTGCTTTTCCAGCACCACTGTGATCTAAAGATGCTGGTGGGGTGGTAAGTGATGACCAGGAGGACTCTTGTTTTTGTGGGAGAGAAAAAAAGGGGTGAGTGACGAAGTGCGTGAGATGGCTTAGTCACAGCTGAGGGCCCTGTCAACCATGGTGGTGGGGAGACCTTGTTTTGAGGAAGAAGGCGTTCAGAGTGTGGTGCTGGAAAAGCACAGCAAGTCAGGCAACATCCGAGGAGCAGGGGAATCGATGTTTCGGGTATAAGCCCTTCATCAGGAATGATCATTCCTAATCAAGTGCTCATGCCCGAAACATTGATTCTGCTGTACTTCTCCAGCACCACACTCTTGATTCTGATCTCTAGCATCTGCAGAGCTCACTTTTTCCTCCTTTAGGCAGAAGGTGGACATTTTGGAGGCTCCCATGTAGAAGCTGGCATCATTGGAACAAGAGATGGAAATGAAGAACCTAAGAAAATACAGTCTTTAAAGGAAGGAGAGTGTGAGGATGTATAGTCAAGGTAACTGTGGGAGTTGGTTTATAGTGGACTTGGTGGCCAGCCTTTCCAAAACAGAATTGTTGTGGTAGTGTAGGGAGGAGTCACAGATGGACCAGATGAAGGTGAAAGCAGGGTGGAAATTAGATGCAAAATAAATCAACTTTTCCAAATCGAGAGTGAAACAGCACCAAAAATGTCATTGATATACCAGAGAAAGAGTTGTGTGTGAAGGCCGGAGTAGGACTGGAACAAGGAATGTTCCACGTACCCAGGGAGACAGGCATAACTGGGGCTCATGTAGGTACCCATGGCCATACCTTTGACCTGAAGAAAATGAGAAGAGTTAAAGGAGAAGGTGTTCAAGGTGAGGATGAGCTTGGTCAGGCAGAGGAGGGTGGTAGTGGATTGGGACCATTGAGGTATTTTTTCCAGGAAGAAGCTGAGAGCCTTGGGACCATTGTCTTGTTGGGGTGGGGGGTTTGGACATGTAAAGGGACAGCATGTTCATGGTGAAGAGGAGGCAGCTTAAGTCCACAAACTGGAAATTCTGAAACTAATGTGAAGTATCAGAAGAATCGCAGATGTAAATGGGAAGGGACTGGACAAGGGGAGTAAAAAATCAAATCAAGGTAGGAAGAGATCAGTTCTGTCAGGCAGAAACAATGGATCTACCTGGGCAGTCTGTTTGTGGATTTTGGGAAGGAGGTAGAAGGAGGCTATGCGGGCTTTGGAAGCTATGATCTTGGACATAGTGAGTGGACAACATCAGATGAAATTAGCTTAGTGACCAATGCGAACACAATAGCCTGGTATCTGATGGTGGGGTTCTGCTGCAGGGGGAAATAGGAGGAGGTGCCTGACAGCAGGTGCTTTGCCTTGCAATGTAGAGGTCAGTACACCAGACAACAGTACCATCCTTGTCAGCAAGCTTGATTATGATATCAGGGTTAGACCTAAGAGTCTGGAGTGCAGTCACCTCAGAGGGAGATAGATTTGAATGAGTAAGGAGGGCAGTAAATTTAATGTCACATTGGTAGTTCTGATGTACAGGTCAAGTGTAGTAAAAGGCTTGAGGGAGGGGTCAAGGTGGAGACAGAGTGTTGGAGGCAGGTGAAGGGGTCTGTACGCTGGGGAGAGCAATCTTGTCTGTCGAAATGGGTACAGAGGTGAAGGCAACGGAAGGCAAGTTCAACATCATGTTCTGCCCCAAAGTCACTGAGATGGGTGTGTAGGAGGGTAAACCTTAGGAGTTTGCTGAGTACAGAAGGTTTAGTATCAAAGAACAGGAGGTTGGAAGAGGTAATAAGTACATGACAGGTGGTGGAGTTTGCAGAGGGGATGGAGTCAGAGGAAAGAAGTTTCCAGAGGGGCGTTGTTGCATCTTGTGTTCCTTTGGGTTTTTTGTACCAAAGCTTCCCTATTTTATTTTTATTGATATTTTTATTAAACATAAAAAAAAAGGAAAATAAATTACAACACCAGCAAACATTATTCTACATACACATAACAAAAAAAGAGAAAAAGAACCACAACAGCAACAACAATACAACCAGAAGCCAACTACACCTATGTGCAAAACAGACAAATCAATAAAGGTTGTGAATGAATAAATAAACAAGCAAAACAGCTCAGCACAACAAAACATTAGCTCTCAACCTTAGACAGCACTAAGTATTGCACACAAAATATTTGGAACTCTTCCTTCAAGGATGTTAAGTATACTAAATCAGAGCGACATGGCTACACGAAAGCCAGAGTTAAAATGGCAGATAAATCTGCATCCAAATAGTCCAGAGGGGTTGCCATATCCTATAAAAAGTTTATGCTTTCCATAGCACCATTTTTGTGAAAAAGTCCAGAGGGATAAGTTCCATAATAAGCCTATGCCAACCCAACATACCCAGAGATGTTTCAGAAACCCAACACATTAAAATATTTTTCCTGGTGCAGAAATTGAGGACATTAAAAGTTTTTTTTTCCCATGAGCATCCAAAGAAGGTAAACTGGGTATGCCCAGGAGGAAAGAGATAGGGTCCATCTTAACCTTGGCTCTCAAGACCCTCCCTATAACTCCTGCCACAAGAACACCAAGATGTATTGAGTCTGTGGTAAGACCATAAACAATGAGTGAGAGTACCGATATTTATCTTACAGTTAGGACAAAAGGGGGGTGCTCCCCCTTAAACTTTGACAGACGGTCTGGGGCCAGGTGGACCCTATGCAAAATATTTAGCTGCATAGCATGGGTCCTATTACAAATCAAGATCTTCCTTGCATTTTTGCAAATGTACTCTTATGCCTCCATAGGAATCTCAACACCTAATTCCCTCTCCCAAATCCTGCAAAGCTGCTCAATGTCTTCTGAAGGATCACCCCTCAGCATATAATAAAGCGTATGAAGAGAGAGAGAATTTTAGCATAAAGTTGTTGTGGTTCTGTTCGCCGAGCTGGGAATTTGTGTTGCAAACGTTTCATCCCCTGTCTAGGTGACATCCTCAGTGCTTGGGAGCCTCCTGTGAAGCGCTTCTGTGATGTTTCCTACGGAGGAAACATCACAGAAGCGCTTCACAGGAGGCTCCCAAGCACTGAGGATGTCACCTAGACAGGGGATGAAACGTTTGCAACACAAATTTCCAGCTTGGCGAACAGAACCACAACAACGAACATCCGAGCTACAAATCTTCTCCCAAACTTTTAGCATAAAGTGTCCTCTTCTCCATAATAGATCTGCAGGGTTGGTCAAGAGTGTGGTCCCTTTCTGAATAAAGTCCCTGACCTAAAAAAAGCGGTAAAGGTTCAAAGTTTGTGAGAAGATTTGTAGCTCGGGTTCTTGTTGTTGTGGTTCTGTTCGCCGAGCTGGGAATTTGTGTTGCAGACGTTTCGTCCCCTGAATAGGTGACATCCTCAGTGCTTGGAAGCCTCCAGAGAACAACCAGGGAATTCCTAGAGGCATGGCACTCATCCACAGATTCAATCAATAAGGACATCAACCTGGACCCAATATACCGACCATTGCAACGGATAGCTGGAACTCACAACCGGAAGCGGCAGATTCAAACCACTATAACTGCCAGAGAAAACATCACAGAAGCATTTCACAGGAGGCTCCCAAGCACTGAGGATGTCACCTGGACAGTGGACGAAACATCTGCAACACAAATTCCCAGCTCGGCGAACAGACCACAACAAGCGGTAAAGGTCTTTGCTAACTCAACCATATTTATGAATTATTTGTTCAAAGGACATCATTATTTTATCTTCAAATAAATCGCCCAAACAGGAGATTCCCCTAGCTGCCCAGAGCTTAAATCCAGAGTCCATCACCTCCGGTTGAAAACCCAGCATTTCCACTTATAGGGATGAGAAATGATGTTTTGGACATATTACCTCTGCCACATGATCCCCCATGCCTTAACAGTATTAATAACAATTGGATTACAGCAATATTCCATGACCATCTTCGTTTTATCTAAACATTTTGCCTGGAAAGCCTTATTATCTAGCCACATTGATGCTGGGTCTTTACAGGCCCAATGACTAACAAACAAGAGAGGAGAACTTAATTGGTATAGAACATAGAACATAGAAGGATACAGCGCAGTACAGGCCCTTCGGCCCTCGATGTTGCGCCGACCGAGTCCTACCTAACCTATACTAGCCCAATAACTTCCAAATGCCTATCCAATGCCCGCTTAAATGAACATAAAGAAGGAGAGTTCACCACTGATACGGGCAGGGCATTCCATGAACTCACAACCCGCTGTGTGAAGAATCTACCCCTAACATCTGTCCTATACCTACCACCCCTTAATTTAAAGCTATGTCCCCTAGTAACACCTGACTCCATTAGCGGTAAAAGGTTCTTAGTATCTACCCTATCTAAACCCCTAATCATCTTATACACTTCTATCAGATCTCCCCTAAACCTTCTCTTCTCCAATGAGAACAGCCCCAAGTGCCTCAGCCTTTCCTCATAAGATTTTCCTACCATTCCAGGCAACATCCTGGTAAACCTCCTCTGCACTCGTTCTAAAGCTTCCACATCCTTCCTATAGTATGGCGACCAAAACTGCACACAATACTCCAGATGAGGCCTCACCAGAGTCTTATACAACTGCAACATGACCTCAGGACTCCGGAACTCAATTCCTCTGCCAATAAAGCCCAGTACACCATATGCCTTCCTCACAGCACTATTTACCTGGGTGGCAACTTTCAGAGATCTGTGTACATGGACACCAAGATCCCTCTGCTCATCCACACTACCAAGTAGCCTACCATTAGCCCAGTAATCCATCATCTTGTTATTCCTACCAAAGTGAACGACTTCGCACTTAGCTACATTGAATTCCATTTGCCACATTTCCGCCCAGCTCTGCAACTTATCTATATCCCGCTGTAACCTACCACTTCCTTCCTCACTATCCACAACTCCACCGACTTTTGTGTCATCCGCAAACTTGCTTACCCAGCTTTCAAGTCCTTCCTCTAGATCATTTATAAAGATAACAAAAAGCAATGGTCCCAAAACAGATCCTTGTGGTACACCGCTAGTAACTGCGCTCCAAGATGAACATAATCCATCAACTACTAC